>NC_056750.1:652764167-653021667 GCF_019279795.1 Protopterus annectens
GATGAGTTTTGAATGTATGTTGGCTTTGAAAAGGCCTGAAAGCACATAGGAGGGTGTTCCAGAGGGTAGCTACAGAGTTTTGATTGTAAGGAGGCCCCCTTTGCATTTTTTGCTTTAGTGACTGAGAGGAGGAGTTTGTCTTTGGAAGGATGGTAGTATTGACACATGCCTTTTAGTGCTGGAGACCTATTCTGTGTTCTTATCCTTTTTTGAAATCGTAGTGATAGTTTTATGTACATGTGAGACTGGTAGCAGGAATGAGCTAAATAGTGATTGAAAAACTTGATGCGTTTATTGAGCCATGCAAAAGTGGCACCATCATTCATAGAAATTTGAATGATAAAGAAAAAGTAAATGCTGTCCCTTTGCTTAAGTGATAGGCTATTACCTCCCCCCACAGGGCTCTTTTCTCCCTGTAACCCTTACAGAAGATAAATTGCTCTGAGTTTGCGCAACCTCAAGGCAAGTTATGTATTTTCACTGAAAGCCATCACTTTTCTGGGTCTCTAATATGTAAATGCCTTTTAAAGCCTTTATATCATCCAGGTGTATTAATCTGCATAGTCCAGAATCTAATGGTGCACCATGTGTATGTGTGCGTGCTTGCATGGTTATAATGAAAGTCATCTCCCCTTGTGGGATTGCACTGGGATATACTGTTTTTGCCTCACATCATTCATCTAGATGTTATTGTGACTTTTCAAACAGGGAAAGCTTCTCATTTTTCTACTAGAAGAGAAAGGGTGGGCTCCAAAGATTGACCTGTTCTTGCACTCTGTTACTGAATTTCGTGTAGAAACCCAGGTATTTATTTTATCTCTCTTTAAAGTGGTAGGTGAGCTGGTTAGGCATGACTAGGGCATATCATTTCTGCCATACTTAAGATGTTATGTTTTAGGATCTTAAGTTCTAGATCATTGCTCAAGAATCTGAATAGTTGTATCACTTAGGACTATCCTGTATTTAGTTGACAGTTCCAGCACATATCCGCCCACCCTCCAATGCTAAGTTCTTATTGTTGATCAAGAGGACATTCTAGCTGGCATTAAAGAGGGATTTCAAACTCTGTGACCATGAGGGCTATATGTGGGATAACATACTCCACTGTCAGTCATCCTTTCCAAAAGGGTGGTCACAGAACCAACATTTAGTCAGGTTGCACAGCGCCCCCCCCCCCCCCCCCCACACACACACACACACACTGTGCCCACATTCTGGTATACCTACACCATCCAGATTACTTTTTTCTTCCTTTTTCTCAGTTTGTCTTACTCTTTAGTTATTTCCTGCATTCATTCAACAAATTTTAAGGAAACAATTTTTTACTACAAAAAACAAAGCAAACAAGAAAAAACAAATAAATACTGGAAAAGTCCCCCTGCTAGAACAGTGCCTTATTGGGGCCACTTGTTTAGCCTATGCCTAAGGCTGGCTATGGGTGGTCAGTACAGTTTGGAATGTAGTGTAGTGTAATAGCTTCTCTCACCCAGAGTTCTACTGTTTTGAGGACTGCTTGAGGCCTGCGGGCTGCATATTTAAACTCGTGCCCTAAAGAGATATGCCTCGGATTACCAGTAATAGCCACCTGGTTGCCTACAAATGGCTACATATATTCCTGTTGCCTTCAGCATTGAAATTCATTGCTTTGGACTTTGACTACTGAATTTGCCAAATGGAGTTATTATCATCCATGCGTTAAGATTTCCAAAAAGTTAGGAAGGAATTCAAACATCTTGTTATGGTTTATTTATACTTTGTTGACTGGATTAGTCACACTAGGACTTTTTTCTGGTTTTGGAGTTACCCAAGGTGCTGTTTATGCTTTAAAATCACAAAATGCAGTGCAGGCAGTTAGTGGTTGAACTGAAGTGGAGGTCAACCATTTGATGTGGTTTCTGAAGACACAGATTTAGCTGGGAGTCCTCCCAGCTAAATACTAGAGGACAGGACCTTCTCCCTTTTTGGAACCAGTGCATATGGATCAGAAATCCCCTGCCGTACCAGAGTTGGACCTGATAATCTTGGAAACTTTGGCTTGGACCTCTTCCCTTACCTTCTTAATACCATTTCATTTGAGTCCCGGAGCCAGAGCAATCAGAGATGGGGCCCCTATGGAGTCGACTTGATGTTTTTGGAGCCATTCCTACCCCTCAGTGCTTTTGCTATAGATAGCTTGACTCTGAGGGTGGCTCTGAGATCCTCCTGTGAGCCATCCATATTTGGAGTTGAGAAGTCTGCAAATTCTGCTCATATGGTTGTTCTTCCTCAGCTCCATTGGCTGAGTATGGTTTCGTGGCTGTTGGAGGGGGCTTTGGCTAGACCAAGGAAACTAGTGTGTGCACAGAATTTGAATCCATTGTGACTCCCACTGGAGCCTGTACATTTTTCTTCTCATTCGGGTCGACCGGGACAGAAAGATCCAAACAACGTTTAGACTGCCAGATTTTGATGTTCCGCATCTGACTCCAAGTTGTCCCTTTCATGGGCCCCTTGGCACATTCCCAGAAAAGGACTTGCTAGCAGAAGCATATAAACTCCTCTCGAGTCTCATTGAAGGTACAGAGTTAGATGTTGGAAAAGATTCTGCAAGATCCCCCCCCTCCCCCGAACAGGGAGTCAAGAGCATTTGACAGACTGTTGATAATGTCATATGCTTCAGTGAAATGTGCACTCCAAGCACTTGACTATTTGGCAAACCTTGCATATTTCCAGAGAGACTTGATCATGGAGCTTTTCTAGTCTCTTTCAGGTAGCTTACCTATGGATGTCCAGAAAATGGTGGCTGGCCAAATGTCTACCCTACAGTCTTCCTCTTATGTAGCCTTGCAGCTGTTATCTGACTCAGCTAATAGTATTCAGGTAAACCAACAACCCCAAAAGAGAACAAGGAATTATCTCCAAAAATATTTTTGGGGGAGAATTCCTTGTTCCCTTTTGGGATGGTTGGTTTACTTGAATTCCTGACTTAAGCTAATAGTATGTCAAAGGCAGCTGGCACAAGTATTACCATGAGACATCATGCCTGGATGTGGCTATATGATTTCACAGAGATCTTTAAGATGGCCGTCATAAATGCCTCCTATGGATGGTACCACCTTGTTTAGACCAAATGTGAAAGAAACTCTTACCAGGAGAAAGCAGGACGGTAAGACCTTATCTGCTGTAGGAATAGTTTTTCTGATCCTTTCCTAGGAGTAGGAGAGGAGGCAGAAAAGTATGATTCAAAAAGTTCCAAGGTTTTTACCAGTTTAAACTTGGGGCTAGGCCTCTTTGAGGCAGAGGAGGAGGCAATCTGACTGGATATCACCCACAAGCCACCAGAAGCAGTCCACAACATCGCGGTTTCCGTGGCCCTTTCCCTGAGAAACCTTATTAGCATCCCTGAAGATTTGCCCGACTGTTGCAGAATAGAGGCAGTTAGGGAACTCTCTCCCTTACACCCTTAAACATGCCAAACCATAACTTCTTCTTCATGGATGTTGAGGATTATCACCAAAGATTATACAGTACCCTATTTAGATTCCCCAGGGAGAAGACTAAAGATTTCCCATACTCCACCCTATTATTTGGAATCTGCAGCAGCAGAAGTTTAAATTTGCTAAACAAGAGAGTCCTCCAACTGGTCCCCCCAGAGCAGCTAGGATCTGGAGTCTATTCCAGGTTCTTTTTAGTTCCAAAAAAGACAGGGGACCTCAGACCAATATTAGATCTCTGCAGTCTAAATCAGTATGTCAAACAATTCTGGATGGTCATGGTGCCATTTTACTTTTATTGAGGAAGGATGATTGGATGTGCTCTATTGATCTCCAGGATGCCTACTTATAATCAAGATGCTGAAGCAATCCAAGAGGTTTCAATGCTGGGAGTCCGTCACTGTCAATTCAGAGCTTTGTCATTTGGTCTCAGCTCAGCCCCCCTGGTGTTCAGCAAGATATAGTGGCAGTGGTAACAGCTCACCTCCGGAACAAGGGATCCATGTCATCTTGTAGTTAGACAGTTGGCTCATAATTGCTACTTTCAAAAATCTACCATTACATCACAGGTCAGTCCTGTCTTTGACAATTCACTTGGGAATATCAGTCATCTGCATCAAAAGCAAACTTAATCCCTCTCGGAGCATAGAATTTATAGATTGCCAAATAGAAACCGTCTAACAAATTGCAAAACTCCCCCCTGCAAGGGTCAAACTCGTTAAGGTCTGTGGCCCTTCAGGTGTTGCAACACCCTCAACCACAAGCAAGACTCATTCTGCTACTGTTAAGACTGATGGCCTCTTCTATTACCCTCATGTGACATCAGCCAAAGGAACGAGAGTCTTGCAGTGGACGTTATCAGTACAGTGATCACAAAAAATTCACCCTGTTGACAAAACAATTCATCTTACACAGATATGCAGGGATCATATGCAATGGCAGGTTATATCCTAGTCAGTTGTTCTGGGCAGGTCCGTTTGTCCTCCTACTTCCAAAGTCAGTCACCACAGATGCGCCTCTTACAGAGTGGTGAGGGACATTATTAAGGGAAGACAGTTCAGTAGGTATGGTTGTCAACAGAGCCCAAAGTTCACATTGACATCTTGGTGTTGAGAGCAGTGCTCCTAATGTTGCAAGTTTTTCAGGACCATCTACCCAAGGATGTGATCGCCATCCACTAAATCAACATATCAGTGGTCTCGTACATCAATAAACAAGGTGGATCATATTCATACCCTCTTTGCTGGGAAGCCTTGTGAGTTTAGCAGTGGGCATTGTTTTCAAACTGCTTTCTAGTAGTAACGCATATTCCTGGGATGTCCAGTTTACTTTCTGACAAGTTAAGCAGAACTATACTTTTGTCTCACTATTGGTCTCTCAAACAGTGTCAGTTGAGATTTTCAGCAGCTGGGGCCAGCTTTACTGTGACTTCCTTGCTTCATATTACAACAACAAATGCAGCGGTTACTCCACCTTCATTGCTCCACAGTCGGTCACCGTGAGATGATGTAGTCCATTTTTGGCCACCAGGTCTCCTTTCCACTAATTGTTATCACCAAGTTCATTCAGAAAGCTGTAGAATGCAAGACCAGGGTATTCCTCATTGTCCCCTTGTGACAGTAGATATACTGATAAGTGGGGACACAGAGCAGCTGTATTTTACTAGAAACAATCTAGAACCTGCTTTTTTTGTTTTGAAAGTAATCCTTTAAGTATCCAAAAATACGGTATGCTAAGTGTTGAGAAGGGAAACATAATGTAGAAAATTGTGTTGCACAATGGAGTTTTGTGGCATTTTTGGATGGACAATCAAAATTAAATATTTTTTTCTGTAGATACATGGAATAAGGAAATGTTAGTTGCATGGGAGTAAAATCAAGTTGAGAATATTAAAAAAGTAAACAGTGAGAGGGTTGAGGTAGAAGAGCAGATGGCATTTACAGAGTGGGCCAGCTTAAGGAAATATTGCATTTAGTTCACAGATAGTATGAGCAGAAGCAAAAACGTTTGGAGTCTTGTAAGTGGAAAGAAAATTGTTCTGAGAGAAAAGAGAAAGGGGGCTGATCAAATACTCCTCTAGGGTAAGAAAATGAAAAAGGAAAGAAAAGGAAGTGCTTGACTTAATCTACAAAAAGAAAAGATTATATTACACCAAGTTTAAATGTAAGCAGAGTAAAGACTGACCTGAGAAGACTTCTTGTGATTGAATGCTCTTGTATGAAAAGCATATAATATTTTTCTTGATACTAGATTTGTTTCTGGAAGTAAAAGAAAACAAGTTTGAACATGTTATAGGGGAAAAGCATATGACTGTCTTAGGGACTTGAATGCTGTAGGGTAATGAGAGAGAGACAAGAATAAAAACAGTATTCTACTAATAATCCACATGTTACGCAAGCAGTATGCTCAACATGGTATGCATTACTGTGTAACTAATGCACATTTGGGGTGTTCTGAGGCCCAATGCTGCAGGTATTACTGTGCTTAGAGAATGGGCCATCCATTGGATTTTTTTTATATTTGTTTGTTTTTGTCTAATTAGTGTGTTTGTGTGTGTGTATGTATATCTATATCTATCTATATATATATATATATATATATATATATATATATATATATATATTTCTTTTTTATGTAAAATAGTTCCTCTATCTAATACTTCACACTTAGTGTAGCATATGTAAATGATGAAGTATTTTACATCCAAAATATAATTCTGTAATGTCTACACACACACACTCCCTCTCTCATTTACTCACAGGTATATACACAAACATTTAGAAGCAGTGTAGCTTTAAAAATATGATTAAACTTTATTAGTAATGCTAGGCATTAAAAGTTTATTACCTCCATACCTGTCAGTTGTCCATATTTTCAAATAATGTCCAGATGTTTGCCTAATTTATTTTGGGTCTGTTCCTCATAAAATTTGTGGTTTTCTAGCAAATCATAGTGGGTTTAAGTAATGACGTACATTTGAATTTCAGACTTAATTTCCTTCAGATAATACATTGTAAAACAAATCTTATTCTAGTAAATATTATTAAGAGCAATATTTAAAATCTGTCCCTATTTTAGAGCCTCCCCCCTTCACTTATTTAGGCTTTATCCAGATATCTTGAGCTAAGAGATTGAAAGGTATGCATACTTAACTACTGTGGCCACTGCTGTCTCGTTCTCTCTTACTCTTGCGCACACACACGCACTTCCGCTTTCATACACACCAAGCATGCATACACTCAGACATCAACATAAATATACACATGTACACACAGTTTTTTGGGTTTTTTTTAAATATTTACTTTTATTTTACAGTCACTAAACAGCAAAAATCCTACTTAGCCAACATGAAGTAATGGCTTGATCAAGCTCAGTCTTTGTTATGCACACAGACACACACACATTTTTTCAAATTTTTTAAAACATTCTTTTATTAATTTTATGCTTGCTAAACAGCTAAAGTGCTGCTTTGCAAGCAGAAAATAATGGCGACCTTCATGGCACCTTAATATGCTGTCATGAAGTGTCAAACTAATTTTTCAATGGGTATTACGTACATTAGCACCTTGCCGGAGAATGTTCGTTCTCCATTAAGGATGCCACTGTTCAGTTTGCCCATTCTCTAAAGGTGATTTTAAAATGGGTAGACCTTTTGAGAGTAACAGCAATTTACACAACTTTGTCGTTAACAAAATTTTCAAAGAATTTTGAATGTGCCATTGTGGATGCATCTCTTGTCGTAAGTGATATGAATTGCAACTTGTGAAAAGAATTGGGCAGGATATAAAACCTTTTTTAAAAATTTATAAGTAGAAAACTTGAACTTGGAGGAAGATAGTTTTACATATCAAGGAAGGTGTATAAAAAACAGATTAGTTATTTTGTGTATTTAGGCACATTAAAAGAAATGGAAGGAGACAGTTTTTTTGAAATCACGATGCAGTTTATGAAAGCATAGGGGTGATAATTTGAGAATGTAAGGATGTCAGAAAACACAAAGGGTAGGGTAGGTGAGATGAAGCAAATGGAGCAGGAATTATGGTTTGTACATAGTGACATACGAGTCTCCTATCAGTCCTGGGGGGATTAATGTTTAGCCTTTAAAGAAAAATGTAATAAAGACTGTGGTAAGGAGACATGATTTATAGGGAGAAAATATCTATTATGAGTTGAAAGGAGATTATAGCATGGTATTTCTACATAATATAATTTTGCATGAGTTAAAAAAAATTAGCATAAAGTGGTGTGTACACTATTTACAGTAAGGTCCAACAGTGATTGATGTACAGGAACAACAGAAATAATAGAGGAAATTTAACTAGGATGTAGGGGTTATGTGATGCAACCTTTGGGAAGCAGGTACGCTGCTGTTGTTTTTACGAGGAAAATTGCAGTTTGAGCTTCGTGTATGGATTGATTTCCTTTTGGTGGATAGGAAAAGATTGCCAAGTGTGCTAGCACTTTTGGAGAATGTGTCCTGTATTATGCAGTTTATGCTTGACTACATTTGTTTAGGAACAGTTTATCAGCAGTGTCTTAGGTTGTATGTGGACTTATTTTTGAAAACTTTGGCTCAAGCTTCTTATAAAGTTAAGATATTTGTCTTATGGGGGAGCCCTTTTTTTTCAAAGGTGTGGTAGTGGTGAACCCAGCCACTGGGATTGCACAAGCCAGTGCATTTCTTTGTGCCGGTCCCAAACCCAGATAAATGGGGGAGGGTTGCGTCAGGAAGGGCATCCAGTGTAAAACCTTGCCAAATAATTTAATGCGGACACCAGTAAGTATTTCCATACCGGATCGGTCGAGGCCTGGGTTAACAATGACTGTCACCAGTACTGTTAGCCAACAGGGTGCTGGCAGAAATTGGGCTACTGTTGTCCGAAGGAGGAGAAGAGGTGGAAGGCATGGCTGAAGGCAGGAAGAGAGGAGAAAGGCTAGGACTGTGATAGTGAGGGTCTGAACTTTGAATGTTGGCAGTATGACTGGTATAGGGAGAGAGCTAGCTGATATGGACAGAAGGAAGGTTGGTATATTGTGTGTGCAAGAGACCAGATGGAAGGGGAGTAAGGCTAGGTGTGTTGGAGGTGGGTTCAAATTGTTTTATCATGGTGTGGATGGGAGGAGAAATAGAGTAGGGGTTATCCTGAAGGAACAGTATGCTAAGAGTGTTTTGGAGGTGATAAGAGTGACTGATAGAGTGATGTTTATGAAGCTGGAAATTGATGGTGTAATGATGAATGTTGTTAGTGCATAATGCTCCACATCTTGGGTGTGCGATGTTTGAGAAAGAAAAATTTTGGAGTGAATTGGATGAAGTGGTGATGACTGTACCCAAGGGTGAGAGAGTGGTGATTGGAGCAGATTTCAATGGGCATGTTGGTGAAAGGAATAGAGGTGTTGAGGAAGTGATGGGTTGGTATGGTGGTAAACAAAGGAATGCAGAAGGTCAGATGGTAGTGGATCTTGCAAAAAGGATGGACATGGCTGTGGTGAATACGTATTTTAACAAAATTTTGGAGTGAATTGGATGAAGTGGTGATGACTGTACCCAAGGGTGAGGGAGTGGTGATTGGAGCAGATTTCAATGGGCATGTTGGTGAAAGGAATAGGGGTGTTGAGGAAGTGATGGGTTGGTATGGTGGTAAACAAAGGAATGCAGAAGGTCAGATGGTAGTGGATTTTGCAAAAAGGATGGACATGGCTGTGGTGAATACATATTTTAACAAGAGGGAGGAGCATAGGATGACATACAAGAGTGGAGGAAGGTGCACACAGGTGGATTGTATCTTATGTAGGAGGGCCAGTTTGAAGGAGATTTGAGACTGTGAAGTGGTGACCGGGGAAAGTGTAGTTAGGCAGCATAGGATGGTGGTTTGTAGGATGATGTTGGTGATCAAGAAGAGGAGGAGGAGTGTGAGCAGCACCAAGGATCAAATGGTGGAAATTGAAAAAGGGTAATTGTGAGGTGGATTTCAGGGATGAGTTCACTGGGTGGCAGTGAAGAGTTACCAAATAGCTGGGTAACTACAGCAGAGCTAGTAAGGGAGACTGCTAGAAAGGTGCTTGGTATGACATCTGGACAGAGGAAGGACGACAAGGAGACGTGGTGGAATGAGGAAGTACAGGAGAGTATACAGAGAAAGAGGTTGGCAAAGAAGAAGTGGGATTGTCAGAGAGATGAAGAAAGTAGACAGGACTATAATGAGATGAGGTACATGGCAAAGAGAGACATGGCGAAGGATAAGGCATATGAAGAGTTGTATGAAAGGTTGGACTCTAAGGAGGGAGAAAAGGACTTGTACAGATTGGCTAGACAGGGGGACCATCTAGGAAAGATGTGCAGTAGGTAAAGGTGATAAAGGATAATGAGGGAAACATACTCACAAGCAAGGAGAGTGTGTTGAGGAGATGGAAAGAGTACTTTGAGGGGTTGACGAATGAAGAGAATGAGAGGAAGAGAAGGTTGGATGATGTGGGGATAGTGAATCATGAAGTACAATGGATTAGCAAGGAGAAAGTAAGGATAGCTATGAAGAGGATGAAGAATGGAAAGGCTGTTGGCCCAGATGACATACCTGTGGAAGCATGGAGGTGTTTAGGTGAAATGGCAGTGGAGTTTTTAACCAGATTGTTTAATGAAATCTTGGAAAGTGAGAGGATGCCTGAGGAATGGAGAAAGTGTTTTGGTACCGATTTTTAAGAATAAGGGTGATTTGCAGTGCTGTAATAACTACAGAGGGATTAAACTGATCAGTCACAGCATGAAGTTATGGGAAAGAGTAGTGGAAGCTAGGTTAAGAAAGGATGTCATGATTAGTGATCAGCAGTATGGTTTCATGCCGGGAAAGAGCACTACAGATGCAATGTTTTCTCTGAGAGTGTTGATGGAGAAGTACAGAGAAGGTCAGAAGAGTTGCATTGTGTTTTTGTAGTCTTAGAGAAAGCATATGACAGGGTGCCTAGAGAGGATTTGTGGTATTGTATGAGGAAGTCAGGAGTGTCAGAGAAGTATGTAAGAGTGATACAGGATATGTACGAGGGTAGTGTGACAGCAGTGAGGTCTGCGGTGGGAGTGACGAATGCGTTTAAGGTGGAGGTGGGGTTACATCAAGGATCAGCTCTGAGCCCTTTCTTATTTGCAGTGGTGGTGGACAGGTTGACAGACTAGATCAGACAGGAGTCCCTGTGGACTATGATGTTTGCAGATGACATTGTGATCTGTAGTGAGAGTAGGGAACAGGTGGAAGAGACCCTGGAGAGATGGAGATATGCTCTAGAGAGAAGAGGAATGAAGGTCAGCAGGACTAAGACGGAATATTGAGAGGTAGGATAGAGGAATGGTGAGGATGCAAGGAGTAGAGGTGGCGAAGGTGGATGAGTTTAAATACTTGGGATCAGTAGTTCAGAGTAATGGTGAGTGTGGAAGAGAGGTGAAGAAGAGGGTACAGGCAGGATGGGGTGGGTGGAGAAGAGTGTCAGGAGTGATTTGTAACAGACGAGTACCAGTAAGAGTGAAAGGGAAGGTCTACAAGAGGGTAGTGAGACCAGCTATGTTATATGGGTTGGAGACCGTGGCATTGACAAAAAGGCAGGAGTTTGAGCTGGATGTGGCAGAGTTAAAGATGTTAAGATTTGCACTGGGTGTGGACGAGGGTGGACAGGATTAGGAATAAGCGTATTAGAGGGTCAGCCCAGGTTGGAAGGTTTGGAGACAAAGCCAGAGAGGCAAGATTACATTGGTTTGGACATGTGCTGAGGAGGGATGTTGAGTATATTGGGAAAAAGTTGCTAAGGATGAAAGCTACCAGGTAACAGGAAAAGAGGAAGGCCTAAGATAAGGTTTATGGATGTGGTGAGAGGGGACATGCAGGTAGTTGGTGTGACAGAGCAAGATGCAGAGGACAGGAAAAAATGGAAACAGATTATCCGCTTTGGCGACCCCTAACGGGAACAGCCGAAAGATGATGATGGTAGTGGTATTCTATTGCGGAGAGTCATTAATGAAGTGGCAGTGTTAGAGATGGTATGCTGAGTGGTAGTAGTCTTCTTTTTTTTTTGCGGTAGCAGTAATGGAGAGTCAGTGTACCGTTTGTGAGGAGGATGACTACTTGCCCCACTGGCTGTTCTGGCTGGGGAAGATAGGTGAGAAGAGTCCCCACCCCTACATCCCCAACTGAAGAGTGAGCTAATTTTGGCCCTTGTTTTTTTCTAATTTGGTATGGAAGCTAAGAAGCTGATCCATTCAGATGTAAAGATATAAGTTTGCACTGACAGTGTTTATTTGACTAGACCTGTAGATATGACCATGTTGTCTTCATGCAGTATAAGTGGTAGTTGAGGGAGGTCAGATAGGAATTTAATAAAGATGGAGAATAGTGATATTTCTTTGTTTAGTGGTGCTGCATATAAGTTGGAGGAGCCTATTTTGATTTTGAAGTGTCTGTCTAGGCGGACGTTTTTAAACCACTTTGAACTGTGTGAAGCTAATGCCCATCTCTGTAAGCTTGTTGAAAAGAACATGGTCAGTGAAATCTAGTGCTTTTTTTGAGATGTATGAATAGAGCTCTTGTAAAGTTGCCTTTGTCTGCATTTAGCAGAATATCATTAGTTAGGACCAAAGAGTTGTCATAGTTTATCCTGACTAGAAACCATGCCGTTTTAGGCATGGTAGATGCTACCGATGAGTGTATTGAGATTTTAGTCTCGTTAGCAGGTAAACTTTTTAGAAGTGCTTTGGTGATTCTTTGAGGATGTTATCTTTTGTTTTGTGGAGGTTAGTTGTGTGTCTTTGAATGGATTCATGGCTAAATTGCATAAGGTGTTTAAAGGATGTATGTTCATCAGGAGCAGGGTCTTGTTTCCATTTATACCAGGCCTTGTCTGTTTGTGAAAATGTTTTGTGTTCAGTGGTTAGCCAGTCAGTTCTGATGGGTTTATGTAGTGTTTGGATTAAAGGAAAGAAGTTTGTTTGGAGTATGGTTTGTGTTAGGGTTTGAGATGACTATGTTAGAGTTTGTTGTTGTTAGAATGGGTGATCAGGTTATAAGATCTGAGGTAGCTTTTTGTTTCCCCAGTGTTTGATTGAGATTTGAAAGATTTTAGCACAGGAGGTAGTTTTATTGATTATTTAATAGTGAAAGTGATGGGGCAGTGGTCACTGAAAGTTGATGGAAATGCCTGTTTTAGAATTAGATGTGGATATGTTGTTAATAGGTCGAGGGTGTGGAGTATTTGAGGCTTTGAAATAAGTTTTAAAATTTCACGGTCAGCTTGGAATTCAGAGAAGTATGATGAGTGGGTACCTCTGTGCTTATAATTAAAGTCTCTTGGGATGAGGATATTGTTTGGAGTAGAAGGATGTTTGTGATGAGGGTTTTGAATATTTGATAGTGAAGTTAGGTCATTTGTAGGCAATGGCAAGCCGTACGGATTTGTCATGTGAAGGAAACTTGAGAATCTGGTTTGCACTGGAATCTGACTGGGAGTTTTTGATATAACTTCTGGGTTGAGTTGTGTTTTGTAAAGAAATACCAGACCAGGAACAAAACTAACAGGAGGTTGTCACTGACCAATTTATAGGAGGGTAGAAGCTTTTGAAAATTATGGTTTTGTGTTTGAGCCAAGATTCAATGACTGCTAGAATATCTGGATTGTGCTGTAAAATAGACAGCTATTTGATCTTATTTGTTCTTAATAGTGTGGGCATTTAGAAGGGAGTGTATGATTGTGGGGTTCAGAGATGTTGACAAGGGCCCTGGGTTAGGCTCAGTGTTTCTGTAAGAGGAGTATATAAATTATGGGGGTTAGTTGGAACATGGATTTTGGGGTTTTGTGCAAAACTTGACTATTTTTTTTTTAAATCAAAAATGAATCGTAGGAAGGGAGTAGCAGACTGTGGTTGTGGTGGGGGGGGGGGTTGTTTTTTTTTGGGGGGGGTGTCTGCAGATCATGACAAGCCACAGCAAATAACCTTTATTCAAAAGTTCTTTTCAGTCTTGGAGAAGGTGATACAAGATAGACCAGGGGAGACTTCGAACCTGCTCATCCAATGATCTAGGTTTATTTTGAAGGTGGTAAGGGTGATACTCTGCTTGACATGTAGTGGACATTTCTTCCGTAAGTAGGAGGATATATTAGGATATGAATCTGTAACACCAAAGTGTCTTATCTGTTGATGAAGGTTTTAGTTTCTTTAACTAACTGTTTAGGAAGTCATTCGTCCTTTGAACTAGGAGGTCAAAAAGAGTCAGATCTTTCATTACTCAAAAGGCTAGAAGCAGATAATCATGAAATAGTCTATTTTGACTTTAGAGGGCTTCCAGTCTTGCCTGAGATGGTGAAGTTTGACTTAAGTTGTAGGACTTGATGGTGAGTGATTCAAGTTTGGGTGCAGGGAAGGGTACTGAGGAGTAGAAGAGGTGATAGGAGCATATTGTAAGGAGTTAGTAAAGTCTTTTACTGAAATTGTAGTTTATTATTTTGAGTCTAATTTATTATGCCATTCAAACTGCCTTTTGTATTAAAGTGATTATCTGGATGAGAGTAACTGTTTGGAGGTGTGTGGAGAGGAAACGATCTAGTGTTAAGAGGGATTGTATTGTTTGGCAGGAGGGGATAGATAATTTTAGATTAAGTTGGAAAGTATTATTGTGTTGTGCTTTTAAGAGGAGATGATTCTGTAATTAAAAGTGGATGGGGAGGAGTTCTAAGAAATTAGATGATTCGTGGAATGGATGTAGAATTGGGTTCAGAAGTGAAGCAAAGCAGGCTGCAGCCCAGCCATTAGTTGAAGTCAAATCAGTCTTTGTATGTATAGATTGGAGATAACGTACTGCCCTAACTGTAGTCTGCACAGGACTGGTAAGTCCAGATATAATAATAAATTGCAAAATATTAAAACAAATTTTAAAATATATATTAAGTCTTGTGCCACAGAGAAGTATACTATTTTAGAATAAAATAAACACAAAACAAAGAAAGAGGATTGGCAAAAAGCAGAAGTGGATAAGTCAGTTTATCCCCTGCCAAGATGCAGTGCTAATGAAATGCAGTATCTGGGAACAACAGCCTTGCAGAATTCCTAAGCCTGACATAGTTAAATGTGCAAGTGCAGAAGCACTTTCCTTCTGTTTATTTTAAGTAAAGGCAGAACACTGCTACACCTTTGGTAAAAACTCTGTACCCATTAACTACCACATAGATGGTAGTCTACTTGACACATAAAGTGTAATGAGACCTTGGGACACAGGTGGACAGTAGTCTCTCCTTTGATAATCGCATTGCCACAGTAGTCCAGGAAGTCCTATGTGGCACACCTCATCACAAAAGGTTTCTCATCCAGGAAAAAAAGAGGTAATTGTTCCCTTCTACTCGTCACTCATTAGACCCATGGTAGAGTACAATTCCCCTTTTGGTATATACCTCACAAGACATCTATAACAACTGGAAAGCCCGCAGAAATATCTCGCAAAGAGGATTACCGGCCTTAAATAGATGCCCTATGCAGACACTCTCAAAAAACTCCAGCTTTACTCTGTCGCATATCGCCTACTCAGAGGCGATCTCTGCCTAGCATAGAAAGCTATGTCAAACCTAGAGCTGTTGGACATGCTCCACTTAAAAAATCTCAATCCCTCCGAGCTACATGCTCTAGGGACCTAAACCTTGTCACCACAATAAACAGAACATGCTGGAGGGATAGATTCCTGTCCCAGAGACTTCCCATACTCTGGAACAAACTACCTATCTATATCAAACAAAGCTCATTAGCACTATTCAAGAAAATTCTTGATGATTGGATGAGAAATAGAAAATTCACCCTGGGGATCACCTCTGTGGCTCTGCTCGACAGGGGCACAGGAAAAGAATTTTCTTGGGTGGCAAAGCCCGGGTACCTTTTTGGCTAGGCTTATATAGGCCCTAAGGCCGATAGCCTAGTATCTACCTATGAACACATAAGCGGAGGCAGTATCTGAGTGCATGCTTTTTATCAATAGGCGTGTTTTAGGGTTAATGCTGGAAGCGCACATGGCTGGACAGGGGAATGTTTAACCTCAGTTAGTTGTTGTGGCCCTTTTGTATAACTTTGCTTACTACACAAGGCTGCAGGAAATGTGCATAGCTGTTTCACTGAATCCATTAAAGAAATGGAGTAAGTACTTTTTCATGTAATAAATGAATGGATAGATGGGGGAATAAAAGGTAGAGGCTGCACAAAAACATATAAAGTTTATATGGAAGAAGGATGAAAAATGGACAGTTAAAAGCCAGTAGCACTGGTTATTGTCAACTACAGAGATATTTAACAGTAAAATATAGGAGTGGGTATGTGGAATGATGGGGGAAGGATGTAAAAATATTGCTCATAAAAGAGGCAACTATTCCCATTATTAGGGAAAAGAAAAGAGGCAACTATTTCCATTGTTAGGGAAAAGAAAGGTTAATGCCATGTGATATAAAGGAAAGAAAAAATTCCTGGCAATATTACTTGTAGACAGTTGTTAGAAATAATAAAATAATATGTAGAGGGAAGGTTAGTTATTAGATTCATATATACAAGGACTGTGGTAGTAGTGAACGTGGATTTCTAGATTGCACAGTATCTCTGAATAAGAGACAGGCATGGTTTCCCACTGAGTGGTACCATTTTTCTTTAGGTAATGTATGCACTAATGGAAAGGGGAAGATACAAGTAAGCTATAGTCTAGGAGATTACAGAGGGTGTTAATCTGTGGCTCTGTCTTGAGTGTGGTTTGCTGTTGTATCGTAGATGATTTGTTTTTGTTGGGTAAAAGTAAGTTGAAGGTGAGAGAATTTAATGTATGTGGGCTTGTCAGTAAACACAAATAATACTTAGAAGTAGGCTGAAAAAGTAAAAATACAGAGGCTATATTTAAGTGAGATGTAAATAAAAGCAGTTTTGGGGAAAAAAGTAAATCAGCAGTGGGATGAATGAATGGATTATGTAAGGGAACTAACACATTTGTAAAGTATTTTTAAACTGTCTTTCAAAAAGATTGTATGTTATAAGCAGCGTTACAGTATATTGAGTTTAGCATATATATGATGCCAGAATTTGTGGAAGTGCATTTATTGCAGGAAGTGCAACCCACAACTGCTACCATGACAAATTACCATCCCATGTCATGAGTAATAGAACTTCTCATTTTCTTAATGTGGCATCTTATATGCCAATATTTCACATGCATATAGGAGTTTGTATTACATCTATGATTGCATTTTATTTAATGCCGGACCAATGAAGATGGAATCGGTGATGCCATCTCCACAGGGTCCCATGCTCTGGGCCCCACTGTTCTTTGACATCTTCTCGGATGTCATAGGCCTTTGGCTAACCAAGTTCCCATATGATTGCCAACTGGGAGCAGTCATTGAATCTCCCCCAGATGAGAACACCCTTCAGCAAGGTCTAATGCAGACAAACACTTGATGCCAAAGCCATGGCTTAAAACTCTATACCAAGAAATGTATTATAGTACATTTTGGAAAGTCTACCACCCTGGTTAACTACATCAATAAAACACCCTTAAACATTGATTCATTAGTCAGGGATCTGGGAACTCGTGTAATAGTCAGGCATCTGGGAACTCATGTAAATAGTAACCTAGCTTTCAACTATCATGTGTCCAAGGTAGTAAGAAAAATCCTTCTATGTTGCTCAGCTTATAAGAAAGGGCATGGCATCTAGGTCCAGAGAGATCATCATACTACTGTACTCCGCCCTCATCAGACCCAGCATAGAGTATAATGCCCCATTCGGTATGTACCCGACCAGATACATGCAGGAAATGGAATGTCCACAAAAAGGCTCCTTACAAAATGAATACAGGGAGTAAACACAATGTCCTGTGCTGATCTCCTCAAAGCCCTATATCTCTACTCTGTATCATTCAGACTTCTGAGATGTGATCTTTGCCTAGCATACAGAGCTTCCCAGGACCCTCTTTTGATGAATCTTTTGCACACCAGATAAAAAAGATCTAAATTTTACTTGCAACATAAATAGGACATGATGGATAGACAGATGCATTTCTTAGAGAGTCCCCGTTCTCTGGAGCAGGCTCCCCATCCATGTGAAGCAGAGTTCCTCCCTGTCCCTATTTAAGCACAGTTTGGACCACCGGATAGGTAATTGGAAATTCAGCCCTGGTCTGGCTGCTATGTCTCTAATGGCCAGAGGCAGTCAGACTAAACACATGTATAAATCATATTTGTGGGTCACATTTGGGTTCTACAGGTTCAGCTTATAAGGACCTTAGTGATTGTTAGCCTAGCATATACTTATGAGCCTACGCATATCTTAGCTTGATTTTTTCTCAATGCACTGTAATAATCTTACCCTATCTGCATTCAGTCTTACCATTATGTTCGGAATTTTGCCATGTATGCATTTTGTATGTAATGTTATTGATTGAAAGACTGTAATGTATTTTCTGCCCTTTGATCTGTGGTCATGGCTGAAAAGATGACCTGATACTCTTGTAATAGGTGACTCTATTGTCAGACACACTGACGTCCCGCTCACCAGGCTGAATAAAGAGAAGGTCACGGTGAGCTGCCTGTCGGGTGCTAGGATCCGCCACATAACGCAAGCACTCAGGTCACTCCAAAGCAAATACAAATATGACTCCGTCATTGTACATGCTGGTGTGAATGACCTGAGATGTACCTCCCTGGACTACATGAAAAGAGACATAGAGGAGCTCTCTGATCATGTAGCCCAGGCTGGTATGACCCTGACCTTGAGCAGCATCTTACCCTCACCTAGAATGATGCCACAGTACAAAGACAAAATGATCGATTTTAACAACTGGCTAAAATTTTGGTGTCATTCAAAAGGGATCCAGTGTCTGTCAGCCTGGGATGACATGCTCGACAAGCCACGTTGCTTCGCTAGGACAGCTTGCACCTGTCACCACTGGGCTTTCGGATATTGGCAAAGGCTCTTGCCACCCCCATAGTGCCTTTTTTAGGCAAGGCTCAAAAGTCAAACCCACCCCCATAAACAGCACAAGGAACAAGAAACTAAGGGTAATGCTGCTTAACACCAGAAGTCTTAACCTCAAGATGCACGCACTTGAAGCTCTCCTCAGTATGGAGAACATCAATATCTGTGCAGTGACAGAAACCTGGTTCAAGGCTCCAGAGAGCAACCCAGCACTACCAGGCTATACCTCATATCATGCTTTTCGGCCCCAAAACCCGGACCGAACCACAAAAGGAGGGGGAGTTTCCATATTTATCAAGGATATCCACACCTCCAGGTTAGTGGCATAGCATGAAGTATCAGAGACCATCCATGTGCAATTAACAGTGGGCAAGACTGCTTTTCAGTTTATAGCATCCTACAGACCACCCTCTCAAAGTCAGGAATCCCACTCGGCTTTCCTGAAAACATTGGAGAACATGAAGATCTCTCCGAACACCATTATATTGGGCAACTTCAACTACCCAAACATTGACTGGGAGCACTACTCAAGCCCCAGCACCTTAGCCCAGAGGTTCCTGGAAATTATAAACTCAAATGCTATGGAACAACTAGTCACCACTCCCACAAGAGGGGACAACATAATAGACCTGATCATTACCAACATGGGGACTCTATGCTCCACACCAGAAGTATATCCCTCATTGGTAAGATCAGACCATAAATTAATTTCACTGGATGTCCACATCCCGACCCCATCCCCAGCCCAGAAAACCACAGTGAAAAACTTCTCAAAAGCGAACTTCTCACTTCTCAAAACCGAAGTGGAATCCTTCAAGGCCCCAGGGCCAGTGGAAACTACGGCCCAAACTGCAGAATCCTATATAAACGCATTCTACGGACATCTCCAGGAATGCATGGATCATGCTATCCCAAACAAAACCAAGACCCAATCATCCAAAGGCAGGCCAGCAGTCTGGTGGACCCCTGCCATAAATAAACTGTACAACAGAAGGAGGAAGCTACTACATGATAGAGCAAAATCTCTAATAGGGAAGGCATCTCTGATCAGTACTAGCAAAAATTACGATCCCTCATAAAATCCTCCAAGGCCAGCTTCGAGAGAAAAATTGCACAGGGCACCAAAGACAATCATAAGGCTTTTTTCAGTTATGTTAGGAACCTGGGATGCAACTCCCAGACTTGTTCTGAGTTGATTCTAAACGACAAAAAATACACTGAACCCACAGACATCGCCAATATCCTGGCAGACAGGTTTAGTGCAAACTCCCCCCCCCCCAAAGAGCAAGTATCTATCCCGGCAGAGGGCTGCCTCCCAAACATCTCTGATGCTCAGGTGAAGGCTGCCCTGTCCAAAGCAAAAAACACTGCTTCCATGGGACCAGATGGTGTCCCAGGTTGCGTCCTACATGAACTTCAAGAGGAACTAATCCCTCAAATAAAACAGCTATACAATCTCAGCCTCACTACAGGATATGTGCCCACAGAATGGCGTACAGCAACAGTGGTCCCACTCCACAAAGGTGGAGCCTCTACGGACCCTGGAAACTATCGCCCCATAAGCCTGACTAGCTTAGTCTGCAAGGCTATGGAGAGGATCATCATGAAGCTCATAAACAGACATTGGGGACTTACAGACACTAGATCCTACCCGGTTCAGCTTCGTCAAGGACAGATCCTGCCTTTTGAACCTGGTTGACTTCTTCGAAACAGTCACCAAAGCCATAGATGAAGGGAAGGTAGTCCACACAGCCTATCTGGACCTTGCAAAGGCATTTGACACAATACCCCACTCGGGCATCATAGATAAGCTATCCAGCTTAAATATAAACCCCTATGTCACAAGATGGGTTGCAAACTGGCTCAAAGACAGAACCCACAGAGTGAGAGTTGCTGGAGCCATGTCAGATTCGAAACCGGTCACAAGTGGCGTCCCACAGGGTTCTGTCCTGGGACCACTCTTGTTCGGTATATACTTTTCTGAGGTACAGGCAAATGTGGAAGGACTATGGCTCACCAAGTTTGCAGACGACTGCAAACTGGGCGCCATAATAGACTCTCCAGCTGACACAAACATCCTTCAAAAAGGTCTCACAGAGACAGATAACTGGTGCCAGCGCCATGGTTTAAAGCTAAATGCCAAAAAATGTATAGTCATACCCTTTGGCAAAAACAATGTGCCCACAAATTACCACATAGGCGGAAACCCATTAAGTATAGAGAAAGTTGTTAGGGACCTGGGGACCCAAGTTGATAGCAATCTCTCCTTTGAAAACCACATTGCCAAAGTGGTTAGAACGACCTTCTACATAGCCCACCTCATCACGAAGGGTTTCACATCTAGATCAAGAGAGGTAATCGTGCCCCTTTATTCATCCCTCATCAGGCCCATCATAGAATACAATGCCCCTTTTGGGATGTACCTTACCCGACACCTGCAGCAATTAGAGAGACCCCAAAAGTATCTCACCAAGAGGATCAAGGGTCTCAAACAGATGCCATATGCTGCTCGGTTAAAAAAACTCCAGCTCTACTCAGTTGCATACCGCCTACTTCGAGGCGATCCATGCCTGACATACAAAGCTATGTCAAATCCAGAATTAATGGACATGCTCCACCTCAGTAAATCTAAATCCCTTAGAGCCACATGCTCCAGGGACTTGAACCTCAGCACAGAAATAAATAGAACTTGCTGGAGGGACAGGTTCATAACCCAGAGGCTCCCTTCGCTCTGGAATAGAATTCCAGTTCATGTGAGGCAGAGCACCTCACTGAATCTCTTCAAGAAGAATCTCGATAGGTGGATGGGGGATCGTAGGTTTGTCCCAGGGATTACTCCCGTGTCACTATTAGACAGAGGCACAGTAAACTAAACCTTAAAAAGGGCACAGTATACTCAAATCAAGGGGTGGCGTAAGCCATACAGAATTGGGCTAGGCTTATAATTGCCCCAGGGCAGATAGCCTAGTATGAACCTATGAACCTAAGAGTTAGACCAGAGTCCACTTACACAGTGAACAAATAATAAATAAATATGTATGTATCTGTTCTTTAGGGGAATCTTTTTTGAACCTTGTAAAAAGTAGTGTTGTATGCAATAGATGCTACCCCTGGAAATGACAAATTAATAGTGCACCCCTAAGCGTAAACCCAGTGGTCAGATTTCGGAATGCATGTAGACAGTAACCTGCCCTTTGACCATCAATTAACTAGGGTAGTAGGGAAATCATTCTGTGTTGTGCAACTTATAAGCAAGAATATGACATCTTGTGTCCAAGGATGTCATTGTTAAATTGCACTCAGCCCAAATCAGATCAAATTTTGGCTATTGACATATGCAGCAACTGGAGCATTCACAGAGGTTCTTCACAGAAATATATACAGGGTGTAAACATGGCCTGGGGCAGATGATCTCAAAATCCTATCCCTGTACTAGGTCTCCTGCAGACTGTTGACAGGCAATCTGTACTTGACCTATAAAGAAGCATCCTCTGATCCTATTCTGATAGACCTGTTGCACATTAGCAAAACAAATAGCATCAGAATTAACAGATCTAGGAACCTAAACATCATCTGCAACATAAGTAGAACATGTTGGAGGGGACAGGTTTGTGTCTCAGATGACAACTCTTCTGGAACAGGCTTCCCACACTTGTGAAGCAGAGTTCTTTCCTAACCCAATTCAGGCATAGTTTGTACCAGTGGATGGAAATTGGAAATTTAACCCTGGTCTGGCTCCTTTATCTCTCTTAGAGGCAACATGTAAATACTTGACCACCCATGCCCAAGCCTGCATATAACCCTTAAAATAACTCCAGGGTATGGAAACTTGTCACACATGTTTGGAAAGCATGGTTAGGTTTAAAAAGGCCCCCATAGGTCATTAGCCTAGTAATACCTATGAACCTAAATCAAGAAAGTTAGGTGGGGAAATTAATACCTATAGCTCATTTGGCATTAGAGTTTATATTATATTTTGAACAGTGTTGGAAAACAAGAAGATGTAAAGCTTAATGCTGAATAAGTATGCAGGTTTTTGGGAAAATATGAAATGGTGATATGGTTAAGACGACAATGTAGAAGATAACAGGAAAGAAGTGTATGAAGTCATAAAAGTTTTGTTTATATATGCTTATGAAGGTGTAAGGACTGAGCAAAAACTGGGGAATTTATAAAAGACAACATAGCTATACAAATATATATGACTGGTCAGATTTTGTGTAGGCTGTCAATAAGCTATTAAGTCAGAAAATAAACTCTCATGTCTTTCTGTAGTTTATGGGTTGGATTCAGAAAAGTTACTGCTGGTGATTTATGTATTTATTTATGCATGCATACATACATATGCATATATATGATTGCGAGAGATGGATCTACTTTATATACTTGAATGACCAAAACGTCAAACCTTATAACATTGAGACAAATTCATCAAAAGCTAAGTGAAACTGTGTAATACTGAAAATTGTCAAGTCAAAGTAAATTTTGCGCGTATCAGGACTATGAGTGCAGATCATGCTGCATTCATAAGAACAGATTCTACACTTAAACTGATAAAAGAAAAGAATTGTAATGGAGATCGTGGTACAGTGAGGATCGAGATAGTTAGTATTTTCCCCACTGTAATGCGATCTCCGAGTTGGTATATTTAATTAGCACAATCACAAAAAAGCCTTGATTGTGGAGAAATGGAGTCAAAATGAAAATTGAATAAAAAGCGATTTAAGTGCTTGTAGAACTTTATTTAACATACAAAATGAATATAAAATCATAAATCAAGCTTGATTTATGATTTTATATTCATTTTGTGTGTTAAAGTTCTACAAGCAATTATCAAGTTGCTTTTTATTCAGTTTTCGTTTTGACTCCATTTCTCTACAACCGAGGCTTTTTTGTGATTGTGGTCTATTTTTGGATTTACAAAGTTTTCAGATATTTAATTAGCAGGAGGTGCAGGGGAGCTTGCCCCCCCCCCCCCAGAAAACCATTGATAACGCTACTTTTCTGGGTTTTTTATCCATTTAAGTGTAGAATCTGATGTTCATCGTGTTTCACTGTTGCAGGGTGCTCCTGCCGGCAGGCAGCCCGAGGTCGGCCAGAATCCCAAAGTCTGGGTCTGGCGTCGGCTGTACAAGCTTAGTACCCTGATGTCAGTACGCTCTGGTACATAGCCCTCAGCCGACGCCATCTTCTCCAGTCTTTCTTGCCGTGCGGTGGAAAGCAGCTCGCAAGTCGTTGGTTGGCGATTTTCGATCAGCGTTTTTGGTTGTTGTTGGTCCGAAGTTCTTACTTCTCTTCTCAAAGCTAAGTACCCCATTGGGGAATCTTTTTCTTGTTCCTCCGATGTCAGAAAAAGTTAATAATTGTATTACGTGTGGAAAACAAATACCTCATAAAGATTTCCACTCTTACTGTCTACCTTGCTTAGGCCCTGACCACGACGTTTCTTGTTGTCGGTTCTGTGCCAGGTTCAATTCTCGTACTATCAAGCGCAGGTACGACTGGGCTCTGAATTACTTTGGCAGATGCTTCAATTATAGAATGTCGTTGGACACTACCGGAATTCAAAAGAAGCGCAAAGACAAGGACAGGCCTCCGAGGTCCAAACAGGACTCGTTGCAGCTGGAGCCAGCGTCCGGTTCGGCTGTCATCAGTGAGGTGCTTTTGCAGCCCCTGTCGTCCGCCACTTCTGTACCGATGGCCAATACGGACTCCCATGGGGAGCCATCAAGGCCTTCTATTTTATCTGCTGCAGGACCTTCAGACGTCGCTCCCTCAGATGGGTCCGGAACCGCTGTGCAGGTACTGGCTTCTGAGGGGGTATTCAGGCCTACTCACATCACTATTTCAAAGGCAAAGACAAAGACTCCTGTTAAGTCTAAAGCTCCTGCTCAAGCTACTTCTGAATCTACTCCCAGGACACAGAAGCAATTGTTAAGGATGGCTGAAGATTTGCTTACAATGATTAGGGGTTCTCACCCCCCCCCTGAGAAAAGGCCTCGACAGGATGTTCCTATGGATTCCTCTGACCAGGCTTCTATATCTTCTGTCTCTTCCTCTGATCAGGAATATTCTTTTCCTCCTTATGAGGATTCGGATGCTGAGGACTCCTTGCCCTCTGCCTCTCCGCCTGAAGATTTTTCTTTTGGGGAAACCTTACATGAGATGAGGGAACATTTTCATTGGGAAGGTCAGGATTATTCTGCTTCCAAGAAGAGGCTTAGAGAATTCCTCCTTCTTCCTCAACATAGGCCTTTGGCTATCCCTCCTGTTCTTGACATTGTTGATGATGCTTTTTCCGAGGCTAATTTGAATCCTGATTCCATGCCTCCTGCTCCCTCTAAGCCTGATAGGTTTTATAGGGTTCCTGAGTCTCATTTGTTCTTATTTAAGAATCCTTCTGCAGATCCTGAAACTATATCTCAGGGTTCTAAGGCTGCTAAAGTTGCTACTTCTAAGAATCCTATTCCCTCTGAGAAGGATTCTCGTTCCTTAGACAGGTGGGGCAAAAAGGTATATACTTCTGCTACCCTTTCTTTTAGGGCTTTAAATTGCCAGTTTCATATGTTTAAGTATCAGCAATTTCTTTTGTCTGTTTTAAAGCAAAAGCTTGCTTCCCTTCCTGCATGTGCAGAAGATAAGGAACTACAGGATGTATTGCATGCAACTGAACAACTGAACAAACATAGCTTGCATTGTGGTTTTGATGCTTTGGATGCTTCTTGCAGGGCCGCAGCCTCTGGTACTGTTATCAGGAGACATGCTTGGCTTCGTGAGCAAAGTTTACCTGAACAGGTTAAGGCTAAATTATTAGATGCCCCTGTTCAGCATGATGTTCTTTTGGATCTAAGGCTGAGGAGGTTATTAAAAGGATGGAACACAAGGCAACATCTATGCAAACTGTGAAAGATTTCTTGCAAGTTCAGCCTCCTAGATTTTCCAGGAATTGGCCCTCCAAAATTGGTCCTTTCCCACGTCTGACAGGCCTCAAAGGGGAAGATATAGACGCTCCAGAGGTCATGGCCAAGCTCAGGCCTCCTACAGATCGAGACAATGGACTGCTTCTTCACCTAGAAGGGGAGAAGACAGATCCCAATCTCAAAGAAAGCAAACTCAATGACTCTCTCGGTTGGGCTACAGGACCTCTTTACCTGGATGCCCTCTCGGAGGAAAACTTTCTTTTTACAGAAATTGGACTCATATTACCCAGGACAAATGGGTATTGGACGTGATTTTAAAAGGCTACAAATTCCACTTTCATACCCTGCCAAGGGCTTTCGGTTGGCCAGATCTGCCAAAACATCAATGGTCAGAGGCCTTAAATCAAGTGGATGCTCTTCTGGCCATGAGAGCCATAGAGCCTGTTCCACTCTCAGAGATGGGAAAAGGTTTTTATTCAAGACTGTTTCTGGTTCCAATAAAACAAAGCTCATGGAGACCTATTCTGGACCTTTCTGTGTTAAACACCTTTTTGGAAATTCCAAAATTCAAGATGCTTACTCTGCAGCAGCTGAATTCCAATGCTCTCTCAGGACGCCTGGATGGTGACATTGAACCTAAAGGAAGCTTATTTACACATTCCCATCAGGCAGGAATGCAGGAAATTCCTCAGATTCAAGGCAGGTTCGAGACACTTTCAATTCTCTGTACTGCCCTTTGGTTTATCTACTGCACCCAGAGTCTTTACCAAGTGCCTGGCACCAGTAGTGGCTTATTGCAGACTCCAGGGGATTCAGATTTACCCCTATTTGGACGACTGCCTTATTCAGGCAGACAGCAAGGATCTTTTACTTCAACATCTGGATTTTGTTCAACGTCTTCTCCTCCTACTGGGATTTTCAGTGAACA
Source organism: Protopterus annectens (assembly GCF_019279795.1). Classification (NCBI taxonomy): domain Eukaryota; kingdom Metazoa; phylum Chordata; order Ceratodontiformes; family Protopteridae; genus Protopterus; species Protopterus annectens. The sequence goes on from NC_056750.1 coordinate 652,790,457, forward strand.
CAAAAAAGTCACATTTGATCCCTTCTCAACAAATGGTATTTTGGGAGCCCTCTTAAATACAACCTTACAAAGGGCCTTCCTCACTACAGAAAAACAAATACAGCTGGCTTCAATTTTCAAGACTTTGGCAACTCTACCTCAGCTCACTGCAAGGAAATTCCTGCAGGCACTGGGCTACATGGCTTCCTGCATTCTGTTGATTCCAAATGCAAGGCTTCATATGAGAAAGCTTCAATGGTATCTGAAAAGTGTATGGTCGCAGCATTACCACGATCTGGACACTCTGATTCCTCTGATCCCCTGCCTCCAGAAGGAGTTCCTTTGGTGGTCCAGGGTGTGTGCTTTAAATGAAGGAAAGCCTTTCTGTCTTCCTCAACCTTCTCAAATCATAACCACGGACGCCTCGGATTATGCTTGGGGAGCACATTTTCTAGGCAATTGCCAGCAGGGAACATGGACAAAGGATCATCTTCACTGGCACATCAATCTGAAGGAAATGTTGGCAGTTCAAAATGCTCTTCTAGCCTTCAAGAACCTTTTGCATCCAGGGCCTCTTTTGATTTGCACAGACAACACCACAGTCATGTGGTACATAAACAAGCAGGGGGGTTCTCATTCGTACCCCCTTTGCAGACTAGCTATGGCTTTGTGGGACACAGCTCTAAATCTGAATCTACATCTCCAGGCCCAATTCATACCAGGAGAACAGAATCTCTTAGCAGACAGCCTAAGCAGGAACATTTTAGATCCTCACGAATGGATGCTAGACACCAACTTATTCAACAGGATTACTGCAGTTTGGGGATGTCCCCAGATAGATCTGTTTGCATCCCATCTCAATCATCAGCTGCCTCGCTTTTGCACCAGGTCATTCCACAAAACAGCTTGGAAAGTGGATGCCCTGTCCTTCAGCTGGAGAAACCTTTTGGGATATGCCTTCCCTCCTCTTCCTCTACTTCCTCGGGTATTACTAAAGATAAAACAGGACAAGCCCAAGTTCCTCTTCGTGATTGCTCCAAATTGGCCTCGACAGTTTTGGTATCCAACTTTAAAGCACCTGTTCTTGGAGCCTCCTTGGATTCTCCCTCTGAACCCTTTTCTTCTGTCCCAGCATCAGGGTCAGTTGCTACATTCCAATCTCAAGACCCTTTGCCTGGCAGCTTGGCTCTTCAAAGGAATTTGATTTCTTCTAGTCTTCCCAAACAAGTTTTGGATGTTCTTTTGGAAGCTAGACGGCCTAGCACTAGGAAATCCTATGCCTCTAAATGGAAGAGATTTTGCATTTGGATGCAGGACCGAGGCTTGGACCCTCTGGTGCCTGATCTCTCTCTTATTTTGCTTTACCTTTCGGATCTTTTGTCTAATGGGCTTTCCTTTTCTTCCATTAAGATTCATGCTTCTGCTATTTCTGCTCATTTCAATACTGATCCCCCTGTTTTTTCTCATCCTTTGGTGAGACAATTCTTGAGAGGGGCTAAGAATTTAAGGCCCTCCTGTTCCTGCTTGGGATCTTAATTATGTTTTAGAAAAACTTACTTTGCCTCCTTTTGAGCCTGCTGCATCTTCAGATATTAAGTTTTTATCTTGGAAGACAGTTCTTTTGTTAGCTTTGACTTCTGCCAGAAGGGTGTCAGAGTTGCAAGCTCTCATGGCTGTGGAACCATACCTTATTTTCCACCAGGACAGAGTATCCTTGAGGACCAATCCTACTTTCATGCCTAAGGTGATTTCGAAAGTGGCTTTAAATCAAACAATTCACCTTCCTACCTTCTTTCCTAATCCTCAAAATAAAGGGGAAAGGATTTTGCATTCCTTGGACGTGCACAGACAGTTACGATTTTATTTGGATAAGACTAAAGAGTTCAGAAAATCTAACCAATTGTTTGTGTCTTTTGCCTCCAGTTCTCTTGGAAAGGCTATTTCCAAACAAACTATTTCCAAATGGATTTCTTATGGAATAAGATTTTGTTACACTCATCATGGGAAACAGTTTCCAGGTACTGTGAGAAGTCATTCTACTAGAGCAGCTGCTACTTCTACAGCTTTTCTCAGAGGAGTTCCTACCAAGGATATCTTGGAAGCTGCCACTTGGAGTTCTGTGCATACTTTTTCCAAGCACTACAATCTCCCTTTGCATTCTAAGACCAGGGCAGGCTTTGCCTCTGCTGTTTTGCAGGGCCTTCTTGCTGCCCCTTCTTCTGTCTAAACCTCCTCCCTTTTTTCACTGCTTTGGGATTCCACCCTACAGTTATGACTGCAACAGTGAAACACGATGAACATAGTACAGTTGTGTACACCTACCATAAATGTAGATGTTCGAGTGTCTTCACTGTTGCAGTCGTTTCCTCCCTCCTATCCCCTCTTTTCTCTCTTTTGTGGTGTATTTGTGTTTCCTTGTTGGATTCATTTTTGATTTATTGGGGACTTCTGACATCTAGGGCAAGAAAGGCTGGAGAAGATGGCGTCGGCTGAGGGCTATGTACCAGAGCGTACTGATGTCAGGGTACTAGCTTGTACAGCCGACGCTGGACCCAGACTTTGGGATTCTGGCCGACCTCGGGCTGCCTGCCGGCAGGAGCACCCTACAGTTATGACTGCAACAGTGAAGACACTCAAACATCTACATTTATGGTAGGTGTACACAACTGTACTTTCTTACGAATGCAGTTTTGAACTAGGTTTCTGTGACTGCTTAAATGTCAGCATCTTCCAGGTTAAAAATGCTTGCAATGAGTTCAGTTTCATGTTAGACTCCTAGCGTTTAGCAGCACGATCTTTAATTTGCGTTTTGATGAATTTTTCATGTTGGTAATTTTGACCTCATATTATTGCCTAAAAAAGCACTATGGGGGAGGCAAGAGCCTTTGCCAGAAGCCTGAAGCCCAAGGGAGACAGATGCAGGCCACCTCTGGCAACGCATCATGGTCTGTCGATCATGCCTTCCCAGACTGTCCGATACTGGATCCCCTTAGAATGACACCAAAAACTAAGCCAATTGTTAGTCATTTTCTGTGTATATTGAGGCATCATTCTGGGTGACGGTAGAATGCTGCTTAAGGCTAGGGGCATACCTGCCTGGACAAACATTCGGTGAGCTCAATCACATCTCTCTCCATATTGCCCAGTTTCACAGAAGACCTCAGAGAAAGCTTTAAAAAGGCCTTCTTCAGATTCAACAGTTTCTATGGCTCCGTCTAAGGAAGAAGAAAATTAAGTTGTCAGATCTAACTTTTTTGGATCAGACAAAAGTAAAAAGTACCTCTTTGGATCAGATAGCTTCTTCGGATCAGGAGTCTCCAAAAACAAAAGATTCATAGGATCTGAAGACCTCCTGTCTTATTACAGTATTGGGCACACTGCCTAGGACAAAGTATTCCCCATCTGTGACCCTTGTCCTATCAAGCGTGCCTTCTTCTTTTTCTTTACAGGCCGGACTCTTCCTCCAGGCAGTCCTCTGCTTCTTCTAGGAACCTCACGATAGACGTTGTGGAGAGGGTAGTGAGACAGATGCTTTCTGGGCAGAGCCTCCCAGTTGTTGTTTTGGCTGCTATCCCTTCAGGTCAGGAAGTCCTTAATATCTAAGACTCAAACTTTAACTCTTCCTCCTCTGACTCCCTCCATGAGTTTGGAGCCCTTGGATCTGAATCGTCCAGGCCTGTCTTCTTCAGGTCTGAAGATCAAAGTATACTCTGATCAGAAGTTTGCTCTAAGCTTCTCTGTGCTGTCAGATCCAGAGAGCTCTTGGAGATGTTTCTACTCTGTCAGAGACAAGGAGTTTCAGTCAACTCAGAGTGCTTCAGAGCCATTTCTTCACCTTGGAACTTCGACAAGGGTTAGTTCTGCTCTGACTTCTGCCTCGGGGTGGCTTTCCTCCGATCAGAGTGGGACCAGGGATCAGAAATCCCTCCTTTCAGACCCAGAATCCCATTTCTCTATGGGAAGGTCAGCCTTCAAGATCTTGGAGAGAACCCTGTCAGCTTCCGTGACCCAGATGGGTCCTATCCCCTCAGGTTTCGTATCTTCCCCTACTCTGCGTCAGGAGTCTCAGCTAACCCTCCCACAGGGGCAGTCAGTACCAAAACCTCAAGACACCCAGTTGAGTATTTCTGCCTCTTCTGATACTTCCACAGATTACCCCACTGAAGGTCCCTCCAAAGAGGCCATGTAAGAGGAAGCATCTAGATTCCCCAGAATCTGTCACTGAAGACACAGATTTTGAGAAGGGCAAAGGATCCCCATGGTCACCTCCTGCAAACATCTTGTTTGGAGACATCCTTGAAATCGTAAAACAGAGAATTGGCTGGAAGACCAGCAATCCATAAGAAGAATCTGTGCTTCTGGAGGCCTTTGGTACCAGCCCATGTACATCTTGGGTGATTCCTCCTGTGAATGAGCTCCTCAATTTGGTCTTGAGTTGGGAATGGCAGGAGCCTGACTCCATTGAGTCCATACTAAGGAAACCTGATAAAATGATCCTTCCAGAAGGCAAACAGTTCTGGTCCAAGGGCCCCCTTGTTGATGCCATGATTATAGCTGCAGCCACCTGGAAGGAACTAGGCAATGAAAGTCCCTCTGTTTATCCCCTGACAAGGAGTTGCAGACCATGGACAAGTTTGAGAAGCGTGTCTATGCTTCAGGGACCTTCACCTTGAGGTCCCTGAACTACCTGGCACAATTTTACCAAATTACAAAGAGATCTGATAAAGGAACTCTCTGATACCCTTGCAGGAACTTTGTCTGAGGTGGTGAAGGACTGAGTCACCTCACAACTGGCGACCCTTCAATGGATATCAAACTCAACCATTAGGCTTATTTCCAGTGTAGCAGATGGAACTCAAGGGCAGTGGGTTCAGACGTAGCCATCAGGAGACATGTCTGGATTTGCTTGTGTGACTTTGAGGAGCCTTTTAAGTCTAAATTGATCAATGCTCTTTTTAAAGGCACATTTCTCTTTGGTCCTAAAGTAAAAGATACATTGTCCAGATGTGAGAAGGATGGAAGGACCCTTTCTGCCATGGGCATGCATCCCCCCCCCAAGATCCTTCTGGAGGATTCATCAGAGGGGGGGAATGTTCAAGAAATCACAAGCATGTTTCCAAGATGCACATGGAGGGTCTTCCCCCAGTGGCAGAGAGAGAAACTCAAATGGTAGACATCCCCCTCATGGCAGAAGAGGCCCACAACATTAAGAGTCCAGATAACCTTTCTTTGGCAAATCCATCCAGCACTCCTGAACCAAGGCCCAGTTGTGTCCCCCTCTGGAGGCAGCCGGGGGGGTTGTCCCTGCACCAGAGATTTTGGCTAGAGATAAGATAATTGGGTGCAGATGATCATATCCAGAGGATATGCAATTCCATTTTCCCTTCCTCCTCTAATTTCCAATAAAATCCCCAATATTCACCCAATCAGAGGGATCAAGCAGCCATACAAATGCAAAAGCTGCTAGACGAGAGTCATGCAAGAGGTCCCCCCAGACCAGAAAGGGTCCAGAGCTTACTCCAGATTCTTTTTAGTGCCAAAGAAAACAAGGGACTGGAGACCAATTTTGGATGTCATCAGTCTAAATAAATTTGTTCGAAAGACGAAGTTCCAGATGGTCACAGTTCAGTCCATTCTTCCATTTGTATAGAAGGATGACTGGATGTGCTCAGTAGATCTCCAGGATGCGTACCATCATATAAAAATAAATAGGTGATCTGTTAGGATCTTCTGGTTAGGAGCCAGTCATCATCAGTTCAAAGTACTGCCCTGTGGTCTCACCACAGCCCCCAGGTGTTGACCAACTATGTGGCAGTGGTAGCAGCTCACTTGAGACTGCAAGGATTCTGTGTGCTTCCATATTTAGAATGACTGGTTAATTACTGCTCCAACCAGGCATCAATTCATTATGGCAAAATAACAGGTCATCCATGCTTGCACAGGGTTAGGTATAACTGTAAGTTTCGAAGTCACATCTGCAGCCAACTCAGATTCTAAAATTCATAGGAGATCTACTAGACACAAGGTCAACAGCAGCCCCCCTTCCCTTTTCCAGAGTTCAAACCGTAAGGTCACAGATCAACAAGATACTTAGCAGTACCACAGTCTCGGCTGTCCAAGTACTACAAGGTCTAGGGTCAATAGCAGCAACGATAACCCTTGTTCCACTAGCTAGGTTTCACATGAGAATTCTCCAGTGTATGCTGATATCTCAGTGGTTGATTCTTCAACTACTGCTGTCAGCTCCAATACGCATTACAGCGTTGTGTAGGAAAAGTCTGATTTGGTGGCTCCAATTGGATCAGTTGCTACAAGGGTCATCGATTTGTCCCCTCACAGCCCAAGGCCATAGTGACCATGGACACTTCCCAGCTGGGAGGGAGGCATTACCTGGGAAAGACCGTCCAAAGCATATGGTCCCCCGAAGATACCAATTTGCATATCAATGTACTGGAGTTGAGAGCAGTGCTTTTGGCGTGATACGCTTTTCAGGATGCTCTCCTGTCAGGAACGATTGCAATTCAAATGGATAATGTCAGTGGTTTGGTACATCAGCAAACAAAGAGGAACCAGATTGTACCCCATATGTGGAGAAGCACTAAGGGTGTGGCAATGAACAATATTTTCCAACTTTCTCTTAACTCTTACTCCAGGGATGTCCTGTCTGCTAGTAGACAAAGTTGAGCAGGTGCATACTGTTACCTCAGGAATAATCTCTCAATCAGAAAGTAACGGAACAAATTTTCCACAAATGGGGCTAGCCATGCTGCGTCCTCTTTGCATCACCCTTAAACAGCAAGTGCAGCATCTATTTTGCCCTGATCCCCCAACAGAGGAGTTATAAGAGTACATATTTCTTTAGTGTGTGCTAACAAGATCTGAGATAATGGGAAGGGGTGCATTGTGGGTAAAGGAGAAGCTCAAGAGTTTGGTTGCCATGAGCTTTTACAAGCGTCCAAGTCAGATCCAATGCCTCTGCTCCAAATCCATCAGTTGAGGAAGAATGAAAATTGACGATACAAATGCAGCATTATTGTAAGTACATAACTTTTGTTTTCTCTTTGCTCATATTTAAGCCTCGCTTTTGTGCTTTGCTGCTCTTCACTCATAGGTGGTTAGTAGTGCCCTGCATAGACGCAAAAGCTTATAATCTCAGTTATTCCCTAAACAGCTGTCAGTGAAACCCTTCCAAGCTTTTCTGATGGTCTAGGAACAACTCATTTGTGCATTGCTTTATTCATCATCCTTAGCCTACACAAAGTAGAGGTCCCTCTTGTAGTCTTGGCACTACAAACATAGTCCTGTCAAATTAACCCATTCCCTTCCCTAATAAAACATATACAGTAAGAGCCTGCTGTCATGGATTGGCAGTTTCCTGGCATCTTTGTGGCCAGCATGATAGACATGGGCTTTCAGCAATGTAGCAGTTGTCTAATGTATACTGACAACCACTTAGTCCTGAAGCAAACAAATACTTTGTGAGAGATGTAGTTACACTATGAAATTGGAGGCAAGACTCACAGACAAACTGAATGCCAAACAGGTTGTCAACACACACACACACACACACACACACACACACACACACACACCTCCCATACAAAACTAGGACAAGACACATGTACAGAGGCACTCACTAGTAACTTGCTAAAAGATGAGAGGTCTCCCAAGTAGAAACCACTTACAAGCACAATGCAAGAAAAAACACAACACACAATAATACACACACACCAGTGTCTCAGCAAATAAGCCCATAAGGTGTAACACCACAAAACCTAATGTATTGGTCATAGCTAGCTGAATTGAGAGATACACATGTTCCCCTCACAAGGCTGGGTAGGGAGCAGATTACAGTTAGCTGCCTGTCTGGTGCCAGGATCAGTTAAGTCACTCATCCACAAGTACCGGTATGAATCTTTCATAGTCCATGTGGGGGTAAATGACTTGTGACGTACCTCCCTGGACTATATGAAGAGAGGCATGACTGAGCTTTCAGGTTGTGTCACAGGCAGGTATAAGCTTAGCCTTAAGCAGCATTCTATCTTTTTCAAGGATGATGCCACAATGCAAACAAAAAATAATTTACTTTAACAATTGGCTTAGTTTCTGGTGTTACCAAGGGGATCCAGTATCTGTCAGCCTGGGAAGATATGGTTGACCGGCCCCTCTGCTTTGCCCGAGATGGTGTGCACCTGTCTCCACTAGGCTTTCGTATTGGCAGAGACATTAGCCCCCCCCACTGTGCTTTTTTTTTTTTAGGCAGTGTCAAAATAAAAATAAAAAAATCCCAACATAACAAAATCCTCTCTAGAGAAACTCAAGGAACTACTTCATAATGATAGGAGTCTAAACAAGAAACTGCACTCCATGGAAGCACTTCTTTGGAAGATCCTGACGTCTGTGCAGTCACCAGTACATGGTTTAAAGGCACGGAAAGCACCCTGGCTGTGCAGGGCTACAATGACTTCAATACGTTCAGACCACAAACTGAGCATGAAGGAACCAAAGGAAGGGTGTATCCATCTTCATTAAGGATAAGCACACGTGTAGACTGGTCAAACAGTATGACTCTCTTGAGCTACTCCAAGTCCAATTAACTATAGGCAAAGCCACCTACCACATCATAGCTAGCTGTAGGGTCCCACTACCATGAAACAGGAAAAGCATACCGCATATTTGGACGTCACTTACCATACAGCCCAACACCTTACTCATGGGTGATTTTAATTATCCTACCATCAACTGGGAAACATACATGACTACAAGCATGCTGCCTCAGAGGTTCTTGGACTTTGTCAATGCAGATGCTCTGGAACAGCTAGTCAGCACACCCACAAGAGATTCAAATGTCCTGGACATAGTACTCACTAACATGGGAGAGCATTGCATCTCCCGCCCCACCCTTCCATGTGATGTCCTTTCTGGTCAGATCAGACCATAAATCAATTTCGTCTGCTGTAATTTTAAGATCAGATACCCTGTCAGTCTCAAAAATGCTTAAGAATTTTAGAAAGATAAATTACCTCCTGCTAAGTGATGTTATAAAAAGTTTCAAAGCTCCCTTGAATACAGATGACATGGACTCCTATGTAGAGGTGTACACCAATGCCCTGTGTAACCACTTAAGCAGTTGTATAGAATCAGCTGTACCTGACTGGATTATAACCAGGTCTTGCCAAAAAAAAAAAAACAAGCCACTCTGGTGGACCCCACTATAAACAGGCTATGCAACAAGACAGCCTTGAACAAGAGGGAACTGGCACAGCAGTGGAAGAAATCCCCCTCTAGCTTAAACCAACAAATTGGAGATCTTATCAAGACCTCCAAAGCTAATTATGAAATAAAAATAGCCTCCCTAGCTATGGATAATCACAAGGCATTCTTTAACTACATCTGAAATCTAAAAGAGAATACCCAGCTATGTGCTGAACTGGTTGTGGATGACACCACCCATACTCAACTCAGGGTAATAGCACCCTGCTAGCTGACAGATTTCAAGCAAACTTCAGCATCCCCCCCCCATAGAAGCAAACTTCAGCACCCCCCCCCCGTTAGAAGTTTCCAAGGCCCTGGATAAGGGAAAGAGTGCTGTTTGTTTATTTGTCTTTTCGACTTTTCCTGGTTAGGGGTCGCCACAGCGGAATTCCGGTCTGCTAATGATTGGCAGTTGATTTTTATGGTGCCGAGTTGCCAGCCCGGTGCCCAACCTTCAGCGAAGGCACGCCCATTCACACATGTCTTTCGGAGGCCACTCGACCGCAGGGAGGACATGCAGACTCCACACAGAAGGCACTCCAGCCAAGAATCGAACAGGAGAACCTCTTGCTGTGAGGTAATAATGCTACCGCTGTACCACCGTACCACGACAAGGGAAAGGGTGCATACCCCCTATTTTGACCTAGCCAAGGGATGTGACACAGTGCCCCAATCAGGTATTATAAACTCTCCCAATTGGGAAGTAACGCCTGCATTACCAGATAGGTAGCCCAATGGCTCACCGACAGGACATATACTGTTAAAGCGGGTGACTTCACCTCTAACAAAAGACCAGTTGCCAGTGGCATACCACAGGTTTTTGTGCTGGGCCCCTTACTTTCGAAATTTTTCAGAAGTCTAGGTAGACATGACCAGCCTGTGGCTGACCAAGTTTGCTGATGATTGCAAACTGGGCGCAATCATTGAGTTTCTAGTGATGTTAATATACTGCAGACAGGGTTAACGCAGACGTATGATTTGGTGCCAAAGCCACGGATTAAAGCTAAATGCAAAAAATGCATTATTATTGTCTTTAAGAAAGCTGCCATACCTGCTTTACATTATAGACAGCATCCCCCAAGTGCAGACCCATTGGTACGTAATCTGTGTATTCAGGTTGATAGCAGTCTGAACTTTGACCATCACATATCCACAGTAGTAAGGAAATCCTATGTGGCACATCTTATAAATAAAGGCATTGCATGTAAATCTAAGGATGTCATAATTCCATTATACTCTGCCCTCTTTAGACCACTAATTGAGTACAATGCTCCCTTCTGCATGTACCTCACCAGACACTTGCAACAATTGGGGAGACAACAGAGGTTTCTTACCAAGAAACTGCAGAGTAAACAAAATAAGTCTTGTGTGGAAAGACTTAAAGCTCTGTCACTGTATTCCATCTCCTACAGGTTGCTAAGGTGCGACTTGTTCCTAGCTTATAGGGCAGTCTTTGACCCGTCCCTAATGGAAATGCTACACATATGTAAATCAAGCTGCACAAGGGTCACTCATTCCGGGGATCTTAATCTAGCCTCTGACATGAGCAGGTAATGCTGGAGAGACCGAGAGATGCATCTCACAGAGACTGCCACTTCTCTGGAACAAGCTTTCGATTCACGTGAAACAGAGCTGCTCCATGACACTCTTCAAACACAGCCTAGATCAGTGAATGGGTAACCACACTCCTAGGGTGTGGTGCCCAAGTCCCTCATGGACAGAGGAAGTTGGTATTAACTGCCATAGACCTTTACTTCTGTGAACCTCACACACCTAACCACCGACAATTGGGCCAACGCGGGGGGGGGGGGTATGGCTGGGCTTGTAAGGGCTCTAGGGCTGTGTTAGCCTAGTAGCCTTCTGTAAACATATGAAAGGGTACATCTTGCAGTAACCATTTCCAATTCAGGGCCAGCCCTGCCAAGATGCTGCACTGTGAAGAGCCATTCCAGGGTAGCAGCATATAGTAATTATAACCGTATGTTCTCCCTAAGAAAGTACTTCAGTGATGTATTTAATCACTTGGCTGAGTAGGTTACATTGACCACCCATGCTAATAAATATAGCCAAAAGCTCATGTTCACCCAGTCACTTTAGATGCAAGTGATGGGGAGCTTAACTGACAGTGTTGTGGGGTGGGTGTGCATGTGTGCACGCCTGGGAGCTTGCAGTATTGGGATTAATTAGGGATCTGATGTTGTCAATCTTTTATTCTGTCCTTACAAATGGGTTCGGATCCGATTCATTGGGTCTGACTTGGACGATGTTACAGCTCTCTTGAGCTTCTCCCTTACCCACATTGCACCTTGACAAATATCTCGGATCTTATTTGCCACTTCTAGCTAATGTGGTCTACCAGTCTCTCTCGAGCGATTAGCAAAGTACAGTTTATTTTTTATTAAAACTCGCCCATCACAGTTTTTTTTCTCCATAGTTTACATTATTCCCTTTTAAAACTTACTGTTTTTTTTTTTTGCTGTCTGTACAGTCAAATTTCAATTTTGTTTTTGTCCCTTGCCTGTACGACTTCGACATGCCATTGTTGGTATCCCTTTCCTTTTCCTCCTCCTCTGCAGAACTTAAGGGTTGTAAACTTTTTATTTACTTTTCATTCTCCCTCTTCTTGTGACGTGTTTGTAGATGTTGTTTGTGTTTCACTGTTGCAGTCATCACATTTGGGTTATCCCTGCCAGAGTACCAAAAAAGCCACCAACTCGTTGGAATACACACGGCAAAACAACACTTTAATAAAAAATAGTAAAAATATATAAAACATGTGAGCGCTTTCACAGAGTCCTCTCTGTTTCCTCAGACATACTACAATAACTACTGCTCTTATTTAATGATGCATCTGTGTCAAATCCAATCAGTTGACAGTATCTTGAAAATAAAAATTAAAAAGACATACACTATATAAACAAATCATATAAATAATGGACTAAAAATGTATGTAAAAAACTGTAAAATCTTGCTTGATAGTTAGTGTTAAAACTGTAGAATATACGTATAGATGTTAGAAGATGTGACTAAACATAATAATCAGTGTTTCAAAGCCTTATTCCTGAGAAAAGGTTTCAGTGAAACTTTACTATTTAGTCCAGGTGGTCTGTCAGAGCCTGAAATCTAATTATCTATTCTTGTTCTGAGGCTTCCGTTCTTATTGTTCATGTTCCCACCTCTTTAATTTTCTTGTATAATGTGTAACACTAGAAATTTGAAGGTGTGTGTGGCTCCCTCCTTTATAACATGCATCACTAACGCACTTGTCTCTTTTTTTATTTTTAATGTCCCTTACATGTTCTAGGACTCCATCTTTGAGCAGCCGATTAGTTTTGCCTACATAGTAGCCTGGGCATTTTGTACAGAGACCAAAATATATGACATTCTTACTATGACAGTCTTTATAAAAGCGTGCATCAATGCTGAACTTTCTAGTCGGGTGTGTATACTACCCTCTCCAAATATGAAGGGGCAAGGCTGTACACCTTCTACACGGAAAGGTACCTAGCCTACCAGACCTTGCATAGTGGTCTACATCTAACTTAAACCTCCAAAACCACCTCCGAACACAAATGTACACGAAAAGGAAAATCCGCTGAACTGTACAAATAAAGGGTTCTCCTCCAATGTCACAGATTATTCCACCACTCGATAGTTGGTCACACAATTTATTAATGAAATCACAGCTCCAAAACACCACCAGATAAAATGCAAACTTCTGTATAATAGTTACATGTGAACCAAAGATTGAGCGCGCTTTCGTCCGTTCCTTATGGACTTCATCAGAATCTAAAGGATCATGGAACACAGTCCTTAAATACACAAGCAAGCGGCTAACAAATCCAATTAACCATTAATTAGCAATTAATTGAGTAATTTCACAAAATTGATATAAAAACACTTGGAAGAACTGTTAATACATAAAAACAGTATGTGAATGTACATCTGAATACGTAACCCAGAACTGATGTATAACACAAAGCCGTACAACGATGTTCTCATAAAAAATATACCATAATTGCACCTATTGTCTATAAAATCTAATTGTGTTTAGAAAAAAACATGTTTAAAGAGTATAAAAAATATAAAGCGTAAAATAATACCACTATATTTCCAAAGTATCCTTCAGCAAGAGCAAAGCAGCATACCAATAATCAGAATAAAAACGTCAAGGATACACCACGAGAAGTGAGGATAAAATTCTGGCTTTTATTCCCAACGACACATAAAACACGATGAAGTAGATTTTAATGTTTCTAAAAACTACAAAAGGAAGGTGGGGAAAATTGAACGGGATTTAAGGGAATATAGGGAAGGTAGAGCATATGTAAATCCAGACAAAAGGGCAAATAACAGGCGATTCCCTGGTGACCCAAAAGGATGGGGTTTTAGGGAAGATTCATTTGTTAGACAAGGAACAAGAGCAAACTACAATGGATCTTTTCATAGTAATGGTAATAGGAGCTTTGTGGAGGACGAGGTTTGTAGTGAAAATGACCAACAAGACCCTTTAGGAGAAGGTCAGGGCCCCCGGAGGTCCGAGAGAATCAAAAATCAAAATCGGCCCTATTCATATGCGGAGGCCATGGGGAACTTTTACCAGAGGAGACAGGGAGGGACAAGATACAGATAAAACATGTTTGTAACAATAAAGAAGTTATACATGATTTCATAGAGCATGTGACTGAGGATTTGATTATTCCAAATGACAACCCAGGGGATAGGGCGGAAGCAGTGACAATTTACAGTGTTATTCAGGAGTCTATGGCATTAGATGTGGTAACGTTGAAGAGCGGATGAATTTGGCCCTATGTAATATACATTCTGAGGGCAATTTTCACATTTACAATTATACAGAGCTAGAAATAACTCCTGCCTTTTTTGGATTGTTCACGAAGGGGTTTTCTTTTGTGCCCATGAGAAAGCCCAAGATTGAGGAAGTTCTGTTAGATATTAAATTATTTACCAGGAAGCTAAATTTGGGGCTTATGTTTCAGGATACTAATACGAATAGAAATTACAAATTAAAGAGGACAAGTACTTTTAATCCCCCCCTTCAATATGATATTTTGAACTTTGAAACAACTATTTTAAATATGGTGAGACAAGGGTTTGGTCCCCAAAGGGGATTATATGATTATAGTAATCTAACAATAGAAGATGTGGATGTTCTTAAAAAACTTCAAGGTAATGAGAAAATAAGAATTATGAAACCTGACAAGGGGGGAGGGGTAGTCCTTATGGACCACTGGGATTATACTAAGAAAATGTTAGAGATCCTGAATAATGAAGGAAGATATTGTATAATATCCAGGAATGAGGTGAACATACGCTACCGGAAAATAGATTTTATTCTTGAAGATTATTTGTTACAAGGGTTGCTTGACCTGGATTTATATAACTACTTAAGGGTCCCAAAACCAATTGTTCCGGAGATATTCGGGATTCCAAAGATACATAAACAAGTAGAAAATCCCCCTTTGAGACCCATTGTTACATCCCAGGGTTCAAAGACTCAACCGTTAGCGATATTTGTGGACACCAAGTTGAAATTATTTAACAAGGAATACCCTCATATTTTAATAGATTCCTGGGACTTTTTAGGTAAATTTAATGGAATTCCATATCATGATAATTACTTATTCATTACCATTGATGTTAAAGATCTCTTTTCTGTCATACCGCACGATATAGGCTTAAGATGGTTTGAACAGATGTTGATAGATTTTAAGTTTCTGGATAGTAATGATTTTAGACTAATCCTTGAGAGCATGAAATTAGTATTGAAAAACAATTTTATTTATTTTCAAGGCAATATTTATCACCAAATGGATGGCGTGGCAATGGGTTCGGCATGTGCACCCATTTACGCTATCATAATGTTGTTTTGGGAATTAAATTATGTGTTTAGTTCGACACATAAAAAGCACATTATTAATTATTTTCGTTTCCTGGACGACATTTTTATTGTATGGGATGGCATAGCCGAACAGATAGATGAATTTATTCAATATATTAATACCACGTCATTCCTTAAGTTTACTTTTGAACTTGCATCTGATCAGGTGAATTATTTAGATGTTACTATTACAAAGAACAAAAATGATAGAAAATATAAATCCAGAATTTACAGGAAAAGTTGTTTTTCTAACTCATATGTTCACTTTGAGAGTGATCACCCATTGTTTTTGAAAAGAAACGTGGTGAAGGGGCAAATGATCAGGGCCTCTAGGATGACAAGCGATAGGGTTGAATTTATGGAAGAGATGGAAGTAATTCAAAACTTATTTAGTGAAAGAGGTTATCCCACTAATCTAATCAAAAAAGTTAAGAAGGAGGTAATGAAACAACGGAATTTTAAATATAGCCCACTTTTGGAAAATACCCGAATGGTGAGCATTAATAGGAACGAGTCTGCCACGAATCATATGGCGAACATTTCCGGGAATACTGTACCTCGGTTGACATTAACCTATTACTATGGTTTAGGGTGGTTAAAAAAGGGCATAAATGAAGTATGGAATATTTTTTTAAGAATGACCAATAAACCATCATTATTCCAACAGCCATTAAAATTCTGTTATAGAAAGAATATTAATCTTAAGAAAATGTTTGAGATGAAGAAGAGTACATACAAGGAAGAGGGAGCACAATCAAAGTTAGGTACATTCAAGTGTGGAAGATGTGCACAATGTCCCTTTTTAACAGGTGGAAAAGAACTATGGCTGAAGAGTATAGGTTATAAATTCAAGAGCAGTAAATATTATAGTTGTTATACAAAGGGGGTAGTATACCTGGCATACTGTACGGAATGCTGGGCATACTATGTGGGGAAAACTGAAAGACAGTTAAGATCAAGGATATATGAACACATGAGGGATATAACAAAGAAGAATGAAAATAATGCTCTATTTAGACACGTTATTAAATGCAAAAATGCCAATATTAAGTTCTGGGTATTGGAAGAAGTGAAGGTTTGTGATAGGGGGGGGGGAGATTGGGAAACCTTTTTGGAATACAGGGAGCTTATCTGGCAGATGAGACTGGATGCATGCTGCCACAAGGGCTTGAATGACCATTTATCCATTAAACCAGCACTTAAGCTTCTAGCTAATAACCCCAAACAGAATTTAGGAAATAAATAGGGGGTTAACACGGAATAAATAATAAATGAATTAATTTTATTATTTAAAATCTATACTTATTTGTTAGATTACTTATTTGATTACTACTACAAAAAGAATATATACACATATACATTTTTTATATATTTATGCATATATTTTAAAATGTTTTAGTCACTAACAAGATTAGTTGGATTTCATTTTAGTACTTTTTATATTTATACTTGTATTGATATATATACCTATTTACAGCACTTATATTCATTTCATATACATACATATTTATTATATTTATAGTATTTATTATATATACTAAAATATTTTAAACATTTTACTTATCACAATATTTATTAACATATTATTTGTGTGTAGTACATACATTTCTATACATTTTTTAATATGGAATTGATGTTTTGAACAATATGACAGACGTTGTTGTCTAAACCTTCCCATGTATACAAAATAATAAAATACAAAATATAAAAATATATATATATAAAATATGTATAATACCTTAATACTTCCTGCATTTACATTTATATATATTTATATATTTATATATATATTTATTTATACATACTATTTGTATATATTTTTTATACTCTTTAAACATGTTTTTTCTAAACACTATTAGATTTTATAGACAATAGGTGCAATTATGGTATATTTTTTATGAGAGCATCGTTGTACGGCTTTGTGTTATACATCAGTTCTGGGTTATGTATTCAGATGTACATTCACATACTGTTTTTATGTATTAACAGTTCTTCCAAGTGTTTTTATATCAATTTTGTGAAATTACTCAATTAATTGCTAATTAATGGTTAATTGGATTTGTTAGCCGCTTGCTTGTGTATTTAAGGACTGTGTTCCATGATCCTTTAGATTCTGATGAAGTCCATAAGGAATGGACGAAAGCGTGCTCAATCTTTGGTTCACATGTAACTATTATACGGAAGTTTGCATTTTATCTGGTGGTGTTTTGGAGCTGTGATTTCATTAATAAATTGTGTGACCAACTATCGAGTGGTGGAATAATCTGTGACATTGGAGGAGAACCCTTTATTTGTACAGTTCAGCGGATTTTCCTTTTCGTCTACATCTAACTTCTTGTAGCACAACTGGCTTTTTAATGACATATTGTTTTTAAAGGTAAAAGATGGTGTAGCCCCTATAACACCTTCTAGTTCATCCACATTTAACAATATGCCCCAATTATTTTTAATTATATCACAGACTGTACTGGTATTACTTGCAAATGTTAATGGAATACGTAATACATCATTCTCTAGGTTCCTGGTTACTGTGGTACTGGTGGCATAGTTACTTTGGCTACCCTGGTTGATTCAAGTCCTGTCATAATTGGGCTTGTACCTCTGTCTTCTCTCATTCCAAGCCACTTTAATTTATCTATATCTCTGGCTTTATATCCCCTTTCAATAAATTCATGTTTTAACAGGGTAAGTGCCTGAGACAAACTATCATCATCAATATATAGCCTCATGCATCTAACTATCTGTCCTTTGATCACATTGGTTTTAGTGTACTTAGGATGCATACAACTAGTATGTAGGGCATTGCTCTTTCTAATGGGTTTCCTGTACATGGAGGTATGAACATAATTGAGTGTGTCTCTTGTAACCTTTACATCTAAAAACTCTATTTCTCTGTTTGAGTATTTGTATGTGAAATTCAAAAAGGGAGTAATGGTATTAATGAAATTTAAAAATTGCTACAAATTATCTTCGTTATCATGCCACAACAAAAAAATATCGTCCACAAAACACTTGTACCATATAATAGACTTAGCAAAAACATTGCCTGTCAAAATATTCTCAGTTTCCCATTGTACAAGTACTAGGTTGGCGTAGCTATTGGCACAGGCAGTGCCCATAGCCACGCCAACCTTTTGTATATAAAACTTGTTGCCAAATGCAAAGGTATTATTTTCTAGGATGATCTCAAGTAAGGTACACTGCCAGGGTAGCCCTCAGTCAGTCGGAATACCAGAGCTTAGTATTTCTGTGCTGGTTGCTGTTGCTTCAGGACTGACGTCAGGTCGTCAGTAGTATAAAGTAAGGCAGCCAATGCCATTACACCAGTCTTTCTTGCTTTGGAGCCCAAAGCAGAAGCCGTTCGCATGAGTGCCTGTTGGCCGCTACCTGAGTTTCATTTTCCAAATTGAAGTTGAAGTCTTCTAAAGCTAAGTACCCCACGAGGATCCTTTTTTCTTGCTCTAACTGATGTCAAAAAAGGTTAATAATTGTCTCGCCTGTGGAAAACACAAATACCACACCAAGACTTTCATTCTTACTGCGTCCCTTGCTTAGCCCCAGACCAGGACGCCCCCCGCTGTTGCTTTTGTGCTTTGTTCAATGCCAGAACTATATGTCATCAGACCCTTATTGTAGCTAGATATTTTTGCTCTCAGGCCTCAATTTCTGATATGGCTTCTGTAAGCCATCTGACGACCACACAGGTCCAGACCTACTAACGATGCTTACGTTAAGCTTAGTCCTCAGATGTTCTTAGTGTTTCACTGTTGCCGTCATTACATTTGGGTAATCCTGCTGGCAGGTTGCCCTCAGTCGGCCTGAATTCCAAAGTCTTGGGTCCTGCGTCGGCTGCTGTCGCCCCTTCCCTGACGTCAGGTCGTCAGGGGTATAAAAGGAGGAGCCGACTCCATTTTCTTCAGTCTTTCTTGCTGCGCGGTGCCCGAAGCAGAAGCAGTTCGCAAGTGCCGGTCGGCTGACTCCTGAGATTTTCGTGTTCGAATTTCAGATCCGAAGTCTTCAATAAAGCTAAGTACCCCGTTGGGGAAACTTTTTTCTTGCTCCAGGCCGATGTCAGAAAAAGTAAATAATTGCATTTCTTGTGAAAAGCAAATACCTCATAAGGACTTTCATTCTTACTGTATTCCTTACCTAGGCCCTGATCGCAAAGTTTCTGGTTGTCGGTTTTCTGCTAGATTTAACGTTAAGCGTCGGTATGATTTTGCTTTAAACTATTTTGGACGCTGGTTTAATTATCCAGAAATGTCATCGGATAGCCATCCGACTACCGGTGTTCACAAAAAATGCAAAGAAAAGGAGAGAGATAAACAGCCGATGACGAAGCTTCTCCTAAGCCAGTCGCTGGTTCTCAGTGAGGCGCTTTCACAGCCCCTGATGCCCGCTACCTTAGAGTCACAGGCTGCTACCGACTCCCACGTGGAATCGGCCATGCCGCTGGAAACTCAAGGTATTGGAATCTCGGATGCTATTCCCTCAGATGGGTCCGGAGCCACTTTATATTAAACCGACTTCAGCTTCAAAGGCAAAGACTAAAGCACCTTCTAAAGCAAAGAAACAAACTCAAGAGCCACATGGACAGTCCTCTATGCCCAAAAAACCGATGCTGAAAATGGCCCAAGACTTGAATACCTTGATCAGGGGTTCCCATCTCCCACCTGATAAGAGGCCTAGGCACGAGACTGACTATGAATCTTCAGATCTGGCTTCTATTTCTTCTGATTCCTCTTCTGATCAGGAATATCCCCCCCCCCCCCCATGAGGATTCTGATGCTGAAGAATCTATACCTTCAGCTTCTCCTCCAGAGGACTCTTCTTTTGGGGAAACCTTGCATACCATGAGGGAGCCAAGATTTTTCAGAATCTAAAAAGAGGCTCAGAGATTTTTTTTACTTCCTCAACACAGGCCTCTAGCCATTCCACCTGTTAGACATTGTAGATGATGTATTTTCGAAGTCTAGTCTTACCCTGACTCCTTACCTCCAGCTCCTGTTAAGCCTGATAGATATTACAGGGTTCCTGACGCTCATAAATTCCTTTTTAAAAACCCTGCTGCAGACCCAGAGACTATTTCACAGGGTCCCAAAGGAGTTAAGGCTTCCGCTGCAAAAAAAACTACCCCCTCTGATAGGGATTCTAGGGCACTGGATAGATGGGGAAAAAAGGTTTACACATCTGCTACCTTGGCTATAAGGGCCTTAAACTGTCAAGTTGCATATGCTCAAATATCAGCAACATGTCATGGCATTGCTTAAACAGAAAATGTTGTTAATCTCTGAATGTGCAGAAAACAAGGAAATGCAGGATTTATTGCATGCAGCTGAACAAGTTGGAAAGCATACTTTGCAATGTGGTTTTGATTCTTTGGAGGGCCTCCTGCAGGACCACAGTTACGGGTTCTGTAATTAGGAGGCATGCTTGGTTAAAGGAACAAAATCTGCCTGATCATGTGAAAGTTAAATTATTAGATGCACCTTTACAGCATGATACTTTGTTTGGTGTTAAGGCAGAAGAGGTATTAAAGAAAATGGAGGACAAAGCTAAATCTATGCAAACTGTCAAAGATTTTTTTTACAAGTACAGCCCCCTAGGTTTAGTAGACATTGGTCTACCAAGAATTGGTCCTTTTCTGTGTCAGACAGACCTCAAAGGGGCAGATCCAGATGCCATAGAGGTAGATCCCAGGTGCAAGGTTCATACAGGTCAAAGCAATGCAGTGCTTCTACCTCCAAAGTTGGAGAAGACAAATCACAACCTTACAGGAAACAGTCCCAATGACTCCCCCCTGCCTGCACCAAGCACGTATCTCCTGGCAGCACCCTTAGGGGAAAAATTAGCACTTTTTTTCTCAAAATTGGCACATTATAACCCAGGACAAGTGGGTTCTAAACATAGTGTCACAAGGATACAAGTTCCATTTCCATACCCTGCCAAAGGCAAACGGCTGGCCAGATCTGCCAAAAAATCAGTGGGCAGAGGCACAAAAACAAGTCTCATCCCTCGTGAACATGGGGCCATTCAACAAGTACCAGAGCAAGAGCAGGGACAAGGATTTTACTCAAGACTGTTCTTGGTACCCAGAAAGGACAAAGCCTGGAGACCAATACTGGACCTATCTATTCTGAACACATTCCTGGATATACCAAAATTCAAAATGTTAACTTTGCAGCAGCTTCTGCCCATGCTGGGCAAGAATGCTTGGCTTGTGACTTTAGACCTAAAAGAGGCATACCTGCATGTCCCAATCAGACAATCATGCAGAAGATACTGCAGATTCAAGGCTGGCTCAATGCATTACCAATTCTCTGCACTGCCCTTTGGCTTATCTACTGCGCCCAGGGACTTTACAAAGTGCCTGGCACTAGTAATTGCATTCTGCAGACAGAGGAATACAAATATATCCTTACTTGGACGACTGTCTTAATTCAAGCAGAGAACAAGGACATTCTTCTACAGCATCTGGCATTTGTGAAAAGACTTCTAACATGCCTAGGGTACACAGTCAATGAAAATAAATCAAAACTAGTACCCTCTTAAGAGAGAATATTCCTGGGTGCAAGCTTAAATACAACTGCCCAGATGGCTTATCTCACGTCAGACAAACAAAGGCAACTGACTACCTATTTCAAGATGTTGGCAACAAAGGCCCAGTTATCTGCAAGAAAAAATCTGCAGAATTTGAGCTTCAAGGCATCCTGCATTCTACTAATGCCATATGCAAGACTGCATAAGAGGAAACTTCAGTGGTGTTTGGATTCAGCATTGCCACAGCCTGGAGGCAATGATTACTCTCATTCCCTACCTGCAACAGGAGTTTCAATGGTGGGCGAAGGCCTGTCACCAGAACAAGGGACAGCTATTCACATTACCCCCAATCAGGCAGACACTAACAATGGATGCATCAGGTTATGCCTGGGGGGCCCACATGGCAGGAAGATGCATTTGGGGCACATGGTCCTCAAACCAAATGCATCTACATATCAATCAGAAAGAGATGCTAGCTGTTCAAAATGCTCTGACAGTCTTCAAGGACCTACTTCATCCGGGACAACTATTGATAAAGACAGGCAACACCACGGTCATGTGGTATATAAACAAGCAGGGGGGCACACATTCTTACCCCCCTTTGCAGACTAGCCATGACTTTGTGGGATACAGCGTTGACTTACCAAGTACATCTGCAGACACAGTTCCTGACAGGAAAGGAAAATACTCTGGCAGACGAACTAAGCAGAAACCTCATGGATCCCCATGAGTGGCAGCTGGATCCGCAAGTCTTCAGCATGATAACAAGGAAATGGGGATGCCCAGGCATAGATCTATTTGCCTCCCCTCACAACTACCAACTAAAAAGATTCTGCACAAGGACTTATCACAGGCAAGCATGGAAAATGGGCGCCCTATCTTTCAGCTGGAAAAACCTATCAGTATATGCCTTTCCTTGACTGCCATTCCTCCCCAAGGTACTCCTAAAGGTCAGACAGGAGAAGCCAAAGATGATACTGATTTCCCCAGACTGGCCCCGCCAGTACTGGCATCCAATCCTAAGGAATTTGTCTCAATGCCCAGCTTGGACCTTACCTCAAATACCCCATCTACTGTCCCAGTAAAGCAATCGGATCCTACACAGCCAACTCAGGACTTTAAACCTGGCAGCATGACAGATAATGTAATCCTACAAAACACACCTCTCAGTAAAGCTGTGATGGATGTCATTTTGGAAGCCAGAAGGCCTAGTACTAGAAAATCTTATGCTGGAAAACGGAAGAGATTCTGTGCTTGGAACCAAGCATAAGGAACTGATACAGCTGTACCAAATATTCCTCAGATTTTGCAATACTTAACTGAGATGCTGGACAAAGGCCTATCTTTTTCATCAATTAAAATTCATGCCTCTGCCATTTCGGCTCATTACAATACAGAGCCACCAATCTTTTCTCATCCTTTATTAAAGCAGTACCTCAGAAGAGCCAAACATTTAAGGCCTCCAAGGAGATCACCAATACCTGCATGGGACCTCAACTATGTCTTGGAAAAACTCACCCTTCCTCCTTTTGAGCCAGCTGCTACTGCTGATATAAAGTTTTTATCTTGGAAAACAGCTCTGCTCCTAGCAATAACTTCTGCAAGACACGTTTCAGAGCTACAGGCACTCATGGCTGTGGAACCTTTTATCATCTTTTATCCAGACAGGTTTCTGTGAGGACATACCTGACATTTATGCCTAAAGTGGTGTGGCTCTTAACCAAATCATTCATCTGCCAACTTTTTATCCAACTCCACAGAACAAGGGGGAGAGAATTCTGCATTCTTTGGACGTACACAGACAGCTTAGATTCTACTTGGACAGAACCAAAGCTTTCAGGAAGACAGAGCAATTACTAGTGGCATATGCTGCAGGATCACAAGGAAGGCCATCTCAAAGCAGACTGTTTCAAAGTGGATAGGCCACTGCATTCGTTTCTGCTATTTTCAACATGGCAAGCCAGTGCCTAAGGGCATTAGGCCACATTCAACCAGAGCTGCAGCCACTTCAGCCTTTCTCAGGGGAGTACCAACCAAAGACATTTTAGAGGCTGCCACTTGGAGTTCAGTGCACACCTTTACAAAGCACTTTAATTTGCCACTCTACTCTAAATCCAGGGCAGGCTTTGCCACTGCAGTTCTGCAGGGCTTCATAGCTGCTCCTAATACTGTTTAGCTCCAGCCTCTCAACCATAGCTTTGGGACTACCCAAATGTAATGACTGCAACAGTGAATACACTTGAATATCTACATTTATGGTAAGTGTACAGAACTGTATTTTCTCCAGTCCTCAGTGAGGTTCTTTCATACACCCTGATGCCCACTTATGTGGATTCGCAGGCCACTACTGAGACCCTTTCATCGACTAAGGATTCTGCGGTTGTCTCTACCTTAGATGGATCCGAAGCTGCTGAGCAGGCAACGGCTTCTGAGGAAGTACTTTGCACTACCAATTCTCGACACAAATAGACGACTTCTTTTGCGTCTTCTGTTCTTTAGAAAACTACCAAGTTTCTAGGGCCCAGGGTAGGAACCACACCCAAGAAACCGACAAACCCATCTCAGGCACCTGCTTCCTTGCCTCAGTCTCAAATGCTTAAAATGGCTGAAAACCTTATAATGTTGATCAGGGGAAGCCAAGCTACCCCTTCCAAAAGAAAAAGAGATTTGTCCCCAGCAGTATTATCTGAACAGGAGTCCGCTGACTCCAATGAATATGAAGACATGCAACCCCTCTCTGCTTATGAGGATTCTGATGCAGAGGAATCCATTCCTTCAGCCTCTCCACCTGAAGATTTTTCCTGTGGGGAAAACCCTTCATACTTTAAGGGTGCATTTCCATTGGGAATGTCAGGACTACCCTCAGTCTAAAAAAAGACTCCGGGAATTTTTAGATCTTCCCCAGCACAGACCCCTGGCCATTCCTCCTGTCCTGGATGTTGTGGCTGATGTTTTCATGAAATCTAGTTTAACTCCTGACACCCTTCCTCTCCTCCTCCCAGGAAACCTGACCAGTATTAGAGTCCCTGACTCTCACAAATTTCTTTTCAAAAATCCTACTGCTGATCCTGAGGTTATCTACCTCTGCTAAGAAACCCGCCCCCTCAGATAGAGATTCCCGAGCATTAGACAGATGGGGTAAAAAAGTATACACCTCTGCTACTCTTGCTATTAGAGCACTAAATTGTCAGTTCCATATGCTAAAATTCCAGCAGCATACCATGGAACTCTCAAACAAACAATATCAACTTTTCCTGCTTGTGCAGAAAGTAGAGTTGCAGGACTTAATGCATTCTGCAAGCTAAGTAGCTAAGCACACCTTACACTGTGGTTTTGATGCCCTAGAAGCATCTTGCAGGGCAGCAGTCACCAGTTCTGTCCTTAGAAGGCATGCTTGGCTTAAGGTACAGACCTTGCCAGACCATGTCAACTCTAAACTATTGGATGCACCCTTGCACAAAGACAACGAGGTCTTAAAAAGATGGAAGAAAAAGCTAAATCTATGCAGACAGTTAAGGATTTCCTGCAGGTCCAGCCACCTATGTTCAGTAGGCATTGCCCCTTCAAACACTGGTCCTTTCCTGCCCCTCTCCAGGTCAGTTCAGCCAAGACCCCGGGGAAGCTGACCCCTCCCCCCCAGACAACAGCCACAGGGAATGCAGAGATCAAAGCATTGGAGTACCACCACTTCAAACCAAGGAGTGCAAAGCCACCCCCTCATGGTAAGAACTCTCAATGACTCTCCACTTCCACCCTTTCATCTGCCCACCTGCATTTGCCCCTGGGAGGAAAACTCTGCTTCCATGCAAGCACCTGGGCCACCATTACCAACGACCGCTGGGTCCTCAACATAGTGTCCCAGTGATACTACCAACCCCAAAAGGGTTCCCAGATCTCCCTGCAAACCAGTGGGCAAAGGCCAAAAAGCAAGTCCTTTCCCTGCTCTCCATGAGGGCAATAGAGGACATTCCTGCAGAACAGATAGGCCAAGGTTTCTACTCCAGGCTCTTCCTGGTACCCAGAAAATAGGGCACCTGGCGCCCCAGCCTCGATTTATCAATTCTAAACCCCTTCCTGGTGATGACAAAATTCAAAATGCTCACCCTTCAGCGACTACTACCTATGCTCTCCAGGGATGCCTGGCAAGCCACCCTAGACCTAAAAGAGGCCTGCCTACACATCCCGATCAGGGAGTCATACAGGAAGTATCTACATTTCAGGGCATGATCTCTGCTCTTTCAGTTCTCTGTGCTTCCCTTTGGCTTATCTACTGCTCCCAGAGTTTTCACAAAATGCCTGGCTCCCACCATTGCTTTTTGCAGGCAAAGAAATATTCAAATTTACCCATACTTAGAGGACTGCCTAATTCTGGCAGACAGGAAAAGCTGCTCAAGCACCTGGCCTTTGTAAAGGACCTGCTGACCTCCCTAGGTTACACTATCAACAAAAAGAAATGCAAACTAGTACCCACCCAAACAATCATATTCCTGGGAGCAAGCCTGGATACAGCATCCCAGATGGCATTCCTTACACCAGAAAAGTAAACTTACCTGACGGCCTATTTCTCACAACTAGCCACCCAGACCCCAGTTATCCTCAAAGAAAATCCTGCAAGCTCTGGGGTTCATGGCATCTTGCATTCTACTCATTCCATATGCCAGACTGCATATGAGGAAACTTCAGTGGTACCTAAAAAGCCTTTGGTGTCAACACTGTCAAGACCTGGAAACTCTTATACCAATGATACCTTGTCTAAGGAAAGATGTCCTTTGGTGGGCAGCAGCATGCTACCACAACAAGGGACTACCCTTCTCACCACCCCACGCCTCCCAGACTCTCACCACAAATGCTTCAGACTATGTCTGGGGTGCACACCTGAGAGGCAGGTGCATACAGGGCCAATGGAACCCACATCAAATACATCTACACATCAACCAAAAGGAGATGTTAGCTGTCCAGCATGCATGGACAGCTTTTTTCAGACCCCTTCTCTCCCCAGGGGCTCTACTGATCAAAACAGACAACACCACCATGATGTATAGCAACAAGCAGGGAGGGACTTGCTCCTACCCTCTATGCAGGCTCGCGATGACCATTTGGCACACATGCAACTACACCTGTTAGCAGAATTCCTGCCAGGCTCTCTAAACTCTCTGGCAGACAACTTAAGCAGAAATCTTCTGGACCCACACGAGTGGCAGCTAAACCAAAGAGCCTTCACTCTCATAACTCAGAAATGGGGCAGACCAAAGGTAGACCTCTTTGCCTCCCACTCCAACCATCAGCTCAGCAAGTTCTGCACCAGGACGCCTCACTGCAGGGCCTGGAAAGTGGGTGCTCTATCTCGGTCTTTGCATTTCCCCCATTACCAGGGTACTACTCAAAATAAAGGAGGAAAAACCAAGGACAATCCTGATTGCCCTGGCTGGCCACACCAGCACGGGTACCCACTGTTGCGCAGCCTGTCCCCTCTGCCACCATGGCATCTGCCTCAGATCCCAACACTCCTGTCCTGGAGATAAGGATAATTCATGCATCCCCAATTGCAGACCCTCACTTTGGCAACCTGGCTTATTCCCTGACCACTGTACAAGCTGCTAATCTCAGTAAACAGGTTCTAGATGTATGTGAGGCCAGATGCCCTAGCACTAGAACGTTTTATGCTGATAAATGGAAAAGGTTCTGCATCTGGATCCAGGCTGAGGTAGCCGATATGGCACAGCCCTCCCTACCTCTCATCCTGGATTACCTAGCTGACCAATACACAGTGGTCTATCCTTTTCCTCTCTTAAAATTCATGCCTCTGCTATCTCTGCTCATTTCAGCACTGAGCACCCTCTTTTCTCACACCCTGTCATCAAATAGTTCATCAGTGGGGCTAGCAACTTGAGGCCACCCAGAAGAGCACCTACCCCAGCTTTGAACCCAAACTTTGTGTTAGAGAAACTCACTTTGCCCCCTTTGAACCAGCAGCTTCAGCAGAATTAAAGTTTCTCTTGTGGAAGACAGCCTTGCTTCTGGTCATCACTACAGCAAAAAGAGTATCTGAGCTACAAGCACTAATGACTGTCGAGCCCTTCATCATTTTCCATGCTGACTGGGTCTCCCTCTGGACTAACCCATCATTCATGCCAAAAGTGGTGTCCAGTGTGGCTCTCAACCTTTTTCCCTAACCCACAAAACAAGGGGGAAGAATACTGCACTCTCTAGATGTGTACAGACAGCTCAGAGTCTATCTAGACAGGACTAAATCATTCAGAAAGGCTGTCAGCGTTGCTGCAGGAGGAGAGGGCAAAGCCATATCCAAACAAACCATTTCCAATTGGATAGCATACTGCATCCATTTCTGCTACAAGCAACACTGAAAACACCCCCCTAAGGAGGTCAGAACTCACTCTACTAGAGTAACCTCCACCTCTACAGTTATCCTCAGAGGAGTCCCCACCAGGGACATCCTGGAGGCTGCAACATGGACATCTGTTCATACCTTCACCAAGCATTGCCACCTGCTTATCTTCCCCAAATCCAGGGCAGGCTTTGCCACTGCAGTCTTGCTGGCATCCTAGCCAGCTCCCAGTCTTCTTGACTGCCTCCACCCTTTTCCTCAGCTTTGGGAATCAACCCAAATGTGATGACTGCAACAGTGAAACACGAAGAACATAATACAGTTGTGTACACTTAACCATAAATGTAGATGTTCGAGTGTTTTCACTGTTGCAGTCCTGGCTTCCCTCCCTCCATCCCCCTTTCTCTCTCTAGCTCTCTTATTATGAGGAACTTTTTGGTATTTACTTTCTACTGGTGGGGTTCTTCCACCATATCTTGGCTACTACTTGGGGGCTCCTGACAGGGCAAGAAAAACTGATGTAGTGGCATTGGCTGCCTTACTTTATACTACTGACGACCTGATGTCAGTTCTGAAGTGACAGCAACAGGCGCAGAAATACTAAGTCTCTGGTATTCGGGCCAGCTGAGGGTTACCCTGGCAGGGATAACTGCAACAGTGAATACACTTGAACATCTACATTTATGGTAAGTGTACACAACTGTACTTTCTGGCTACCATTGTTGGCATTTCTTCTCTTTTCTTCTTCCTTTCAAGAAGCCATATCCCAGTCTCCAAAGTTGAAACCCTCCACATTGTCAAAATCCTCCTCTGACTCCTCAAGGAAATGGACTGCCAAATTCCGGTCTCCACCCCAGAACAGAAAAAGACAAAACTCTCAGATCAGATTGTGGCTTTGGATCCTATGACATCAAAAGCAATTTCCTTGGCTCCAGCTCTGTCGAATTCAGATCATACACAGCCACCAGTTGAGACCCAGTTTTCAGAGATTCTCTACTGCCCTCGCACTAGATACTCTCCTTTGGTTGATGGAGTACCAGACGGTCTTCCATCTCCCTTTCTGTAAGACCATCATTCCCCTCCATTTATTCTGCTTGTTCTTCTAGAAGCCTTACAGAAGAAGATGTGGAGAGAGTGGTGAGGAAGATTCTCTTGGCTCAGGGGCAGATTGGTCTTCCCTTGACGCCTACTCCTCTAGGTCGGGTAGTCCGATCTCCCACCACACCCCCCCTACAAGTTCCTCCTCTAACTTCATTTGCTGTCTTAGAGTTACAGGATTCCAGTTGTTCGGATCTATCAGTCTCGTATCGGAGGATTTCTGTATCATTGGATCCGACATCTTCTCTGAGACAACTTACCTTTTCAGAATAGGAGAGCTGTTAGAGCTGAAACATGCCTGCTTGGTCCAGGGTGCAGCATCCGACTCCAAAGTATTTGGAGCCATCTCTTTTCCTCAGTGCCTCAGCACTGGGCAGTTCGGCTCCTGCTTCCCACTTGGAGACGATGCCAGTGGATCAGAGAGAGGTAATGATTCGGAAACCCAGTTTCTCAGATCAGAGCCTCTGTCTGGGTCCTTCGAGTTCTGCCTTTGAGGTTTTGGAGAGTGTTCACTGCATTGACAGTACTGATGGAGCCTTCCCACTCAGATCCTACCCATTCCATGATGCCCCAGCATCTGGAGCCTCAGCTACTCTCTTCACAGGGACATCCTGTACCAAAACCTCAGGTTTCCTCTCAGGGAATTGTGATTTCCTCTACCGAAATTTTCCCAGATCATCCCACTGAGGAAGTACCCAGGAAAAGGACGTGCAAGAGGAAGCATCTAGACTCCCTGCAGGATTCTGCCACTAAAGATACAGATTTCGACAAAAGTGAAGGGTCCTGACAGTCATCTCCTGAAGATGTCCCCTTTGGGGGGATATACTAGATATCCTGAAACAGAGAGGTGGCTGGACATCCTCCAACCCTATGCTGCAGGAATCCGTTCTAGAGGCTTTCAGTACAGGACCCTCTACTTCCTGGGTGAACTCTGCCTGCTGACAAGCTCCATAGACATGATCTGTTAGCAGGCATGGAATGAGCCTGACTCCATAGGCCCAATGCCTCAGATACCAAACAGGAAAATGGCACCACCTGTGGACAGACAATTTTGGGGAAAAGGGGTTCCAGTTGATGCCATGGTCTTTACGGTGGTCACAAAGAAGGAACTAGCCAATGAGAGTTCCATTGTCCACCCCCCCCATAGGGAGTTGCAGGCGATGGACAGACTGGGGAAGCATGTCTTTGCTACAGTGACCTTTGCATTACGATTGCTAAACTATCTGGCAATTTTTTGAGACTTCAGAGAGATTTGACCAAAGGGTTATCAAATACTTTCTCAGGAACCATATCTTCCAAAGTTAAGTATTCCATAACTTCTCAGTTGGCAACCCTACATGCTATTTCCAGTAGTTCCATGATGTTCATTTCAAACAATGCTGTAGGCACATCTAGAGCAGCGACTTCAGGCATTTCCATCAGGAGGCATGCCTGGATGCGCGCTTATGTGACTTTTGGAGCGCCCTTTGATGAAACTACATGGGCAAACGTTTTTTGCCCCCCCCCCCCGGAGATCTTTCTCCAAGAATCAATGGAGTGGCCGAAAAATGTGGTTCAAAAATCCCAAGGTCCATTCTATGACACACGTGGAGAAAGTGCTCCCCAAGGCAGAAGGGGGAATTCCAATGAATGTCGTCACCCTCACGGTAGAGGTGGCCCCGCAACACCAGGGTTCAGAAGAATCTTTCTTCGATAAACCCTACCGGTGCTTCTGAATGGAGAGGCCTGACTGTGTCTTCCTCTAGAGACGGTTGGGGGAAGATTGTCCCTGCACCAGATAGCCTAGCTAGAATTCACAAGATACTTGGGTGCAGTGGATTATATCCAGAGATTATGTAGTGCCATTTTCCCTTCCACCCCTAATTCCCATGAAAATCCCTGATCTTCCACCCAGTCAGAGGGTATAAGCAATTCAAATTCGAAAGCTGCTGGAAAAGAGTTATCCAAGAGGTCACCCCAGGCCAGATAGGATATGGAACTTTACTGAGGGTTCTTTTTAGTGCTGAAAAAGACAAGGGACTGAAGACCAATATTGGATCTCTCAAATCTAAACAAATCTGTGTCAAACCAAGATCTAGATAGTTATGGTGGTTCAGTCCATTCTTTTTTTCTGGACAAGGATGATTGGATGTGCTCAATAGATCTCCAGGACGCCTACTGTCATGTAAAGATTAACAGGCATTCCAGGAAGTAACTGCACTTACCAGTTCAGAGTACTGCCCTTTGGTCTCACCACAGCCCCCAGGGTGTTCACCAAATGTGTGGCAGTAGTAGCAGCCCACCTCAGACTGCAGGGATTCAGGGAGTTTCCCTACCTGGATGACTGGCTCATTGCCACTCCCATCAGGCATCAACTCGTACAGTCAAGAGATCAGGTTCTCCACACCTGTGCTCGCCTACAAATAACCATAAACTACAATAAATCACAACTTCAGCCAACTCAGATATTGGAATTTATTAGAGCACTACTCAACACAAAGACTGCCATTGCTTCCCTACCCCCACATCGAGTTCTAACTATAAGGTTACAGGTCAAGGAAGGTTGTAGACAATAGATCTATCTCAGCCTGCACAGTCCTCCGAACCCTGGGTCTTACGGCTGCAGCAATAATCTTAGATCTGATGTCTGTTCAGTTTTCATCAAACCTGTGGTGTCAGTTCTGAGCTCGGAACCGACTCTGCCGTCAGCAAGCTTAGGATTCCAAGCTAGAGCTCCTCCCACCCTACCTATAATGCCTAGCTCCTCTAAGATTCCTCAGATCTCATTTGCCATGCACAGCAAGGCATCATGGTCCTGTTGGAGCTCCTCCTGGGAGTTTTCTAACGTGTGTTTAGTCAGCCATAAGTGGTCTTTGACTTTTTGTTTCCTCTTATTCTCCTACCCTTCTCTTTCTTTCTGCTGTTTTTTTTTTTTTTTTTTTTTTTTTTTTAATTCAAAGTTAATTGTTTTCTATAGTGTATTGTTTTCTTTGTGTGTGTGGTCATCTCGTTTTCTCCACCTTCCTACCTTCTTTCTTTTGCTGTTATGTCAGAGAAATCTGACAAACCCGTTGAGTTTAAAAAATACACTTCCTGTGAGCACAAGATCCCTTTATCTGGTGCCCACAGGGAGTGCATTTCGTGTTTGTGGCCTGCCCACCTTTAGGTGGCTTGTTCTGTCTGCAAGGCCTTTCTTCCCTAGGCCCTTGCAGATAGAAGAAATAAGCTTGTTCTCAGGGGTCTTTTCCCATCCTTCTGCTGTTGCTTCTGTCTTAGGGGCTCAAAACCCTGCCAGAAGGTCTTAGGAAGCCAGGGTCCATACAAAACTGTCCCTGGACCCCTCCATGTCTGTGTTGGAGCCTCCAAAGAAGGCCCCAAGACCTTCAGACATCAGTTCCCCAGCTCCATAACTGGTGTCTTCCTCTCTGCCCTGTGCCTCAGCTCCCTCTTTGGAACTGGAGCTTGTGGCACCAATCATGTCTTTGAGGGTTGCTTCCCCAGGCATCATTCCATACCCTCCTCTGTGTCCTTGTCCACCAGATCCTGTCATAGAACAAGGTGGACAGACTGATGAAGTTTTTCCATACACAGATCCAGATGGGGGTCCTCCCAGCTCCATTACAGAGCTTATCCCTGTAGGATTGTTTCTTCTCCGATTTGGCTTACTGTTTCAGAGCTCCCAGATCCATTGGTCCCTGAGGCCAGTCTTTCGTCCTCAATAGTCCTTGCTTCTTTGAGCTGGACTTCTGCCTTGATTCTCTTGGTTCCAACCCCATTCAGGCCGAGTGAGTCTGTGAGCCAAAGCCTCGATTTTGAAGCTCTTGGGTTGTCACTTCCCCTCAGTGCCTGAGCATTCGACAGCTTTGTGTCGACGAGGGATGCTGGTGACCGGGGGCAGTCTGCTCAGCTGAGGGCATCTCTAGGTCGTCAGGTTCTGGCATTGCCATTTGGTGTCATGCCTGGCTGCAGGTGTGTGATTTTGCGGAACCTTTTAAGGCATCATTTGTCAGTGCCTCCTTTGACAGCTCCACCCTCTTTTGGACCAACTGTTCGAGACACGCTCCCACAGCAAGGAGGACAGAAAGAGCCTGTCTGCCACTGGAGTCTGCTTCTCTACCAGCAAAGGTCCTTCTCCAGGAATCAGCGCAGGGGAAGAAGTTGTGGTTCAGAAAATCCCAGGGTCCTTTTCAGGATGCACAGGGAGATTTTCTTCCCTGAGCCAGAGGGGGGAATAATTCTAGTGGCAGATGGGCCACCCTCTGGGCAGAGGAGGTCCACTGAATCAGGGGTCTTGGGAATCTCCTTCGGAGAAATCCTTGCACCATCTCTGGAGGCAGTTGGGGGACTTTGCTTCTTGCACCTAGAAGCCTCATTAGCCATCATGAATGACCAATGGGTGCAAGGTTTCATATCCACTCTGCAGTCCATTTCCAACATGTCCATGAGGTTGATCTGTCTCGCAGTTGAGGGCATCTCTAGGGTGGCTAGTTCTGGCATTGCCATTCAGTGTCATGCCTTGATGTGGCTGTGCAATTTTGTGGAACCTTTTAAGGTATCATTTGTCAATGGTCCCCTTTGACAGTTCCACCCTCTTTGAACCGACTATTCATGGCACACACTCCCGCAGCAAGAAAGACCCTGTCTGCCAGTGGAATCCAATTCTCTACCCCGCAAAGGTCCTTCTCCAAGAATCAGTGCAGGGAAAAGAAGTTGTGGTTCAGAAAATCCCAGGATCCTTTCAGGATGCACAGGGAGATTTTTCCCCAGAGGCAGAGGGGGGATTAATTCTAGTGGTAGACACTGTGCTTGGGGCATAGGGGGTCCACTGAAATAGGGTCTCAGGATTCTCCTTTGGAGAAATTCTTGCATTATCCCTGAGGTGTTGTCCAACTATGCTTCTCTGGAGGCAGTTGGGGGACAGTGCTCTTTACACCTAGAAGCCTGGTTAGTCATCACGAACAACCGATGGGTGCAAGGTCTCTTATCCAGAGGTTACTCCATTCCCTTTTTAAATCTCCCCAAGCCAAAGCAACACCTCCTTAACGTTCCACCCAATCAGAGGGAGGTAGCAACTTTGGAAATTGCAAAGTTGCTTCAAAAGAGAGTCATCCAGGAGGTCCCCTCAGACCAGTGCTGATCAGGGATTTACTTCCAATTCTTTTTAGTTCCAAAGAAGACGGGGGATCTCAGGCCCATACTGGATCTAACTTATCTGAATAAATTGGTTCAACACACGAAGTTCAGGATGGTCACAGTTCAGTCCATCCTTCCTTTTCTACAGAAGGACGACTGGATGTGCTCAGTAGACCTGAATGATGCATACTATCACATCAAAATGAACAGATGCTCCAGAATGTACCTCTGTTTCAGGCAGCAAACCATTCACTAACAGTTTCGTGAGCTTCAGTTTAGTCTTGCCACATCCCCCAGTGTGTTCGCCAAATGCATGGCAGTGGTTGCAGCTCACGTCAGACTGCAATGATTCCACGTGTTTCTTTACCTGAACAACTGGCTCCTAGTTGCACCATCCACGCATCTACTGATTCAGGCCAGGGATGTTGTCTTGCAACTGGCCCCAACCTTGGCAATCACTATAAACCTTCAGAAGTCACAATTGCAACCTGTGCAAATGTTAGATTTTGTAGTAGCCTGCTAGGATAGAATCAATCAAAACCCTGGACTATCTTCCACCATACAGGATTCTTTCACTACGGCATGTATCAGGCAAGTGCTAGCGGTGCCAGTTCCTCCAGTAAAGCTTGTCCTCGGGGCTCTGGATTCTATGGCTGCAGCAATAACGTTACAACCGACAACTTTTTTACATTTGAGAGTCCTGCAGGGGACATTGCCAGTCCAGTGGTCCCTTCTGCATTATCCCCTCAATTATCCTGTAAGACTGTCTCGAGTATGCAGAAATTCTCTCTTGTGGTGGCTTCACAATTCAGAAGTGTCACATGGCCGACCTTTCATTTTTCCCACCACCATTGCCACATTGACCATGGACACTTTCCAGGTAGGAGGGCATTACCTGAGATGGACAGTTGAAGGCACGTGGACTCCCCAGGAGACCAATCTGCATATCAGTGTCCTAGAGATGAGGGTGGTGCTTTTAGGATTGCAAGCCCTTTTCTCCCTTCTTCCTCTAAGGATGTTTCCGATTCAGACAGACAACATGTCTGTTGTGTGGTACCTCAACAAAAAAGGTGGAACCAAATCCTATCCCCTTTGTCAAGAAGCAATAAGTGTGGCAATGGGCTGTCTCTAACAACCGCTTTCTCGTCTCAATGCACATTCCGGGGGAGTACAACATATTGGCGGACAGGCTCAGCAGGGTACTATTGATGCCTCATGAGTGGTCTCTAAATTAGTCGGTGACAAACAGGATCTTTTCCTCAGATGGGATTAACCCTTCTGTGTGCTTTTTGCCCCTCCCTTCAACTATAAGTGCAGCAGGTACTTTGTCATGATCCCTCCACTTGGACAGTTACCAAGAGATGCTCTAGTCCATGCTTGGCCTCCCAGTCTAGTTTATGCATTTCCCCCTCTTCCTCCGATTACTAAATTTCTTCAGAAGGCGTGCAGATTGAAGAGCAAAGGGATACTCATTGCCCCCTTTTGGCCTTGACAACTTTGGATCTGAAGTAGGGAGTTCATTTGTTAGCAACCTGTGGGTCTTGGATCCGATATCGGATCCGAGCCGGCAATTATTTATACAGCTATGGATCCGAGCTCCTAGCTCCTCCCCTCAGCCATAATCCCCTGCCAACCCCAATTGACCTCAGATCTAGTTTGCCGCTTTTAGAAGAGACAGCTGGATTGCAGAGCTCCTGGCGACTTCAGATAAGTTCTCAAAAACTTGTTTAAAAAAACAGAAAATCTTTCCTTTTTAACTTGTGTGTGTGTTTAGGATCCCTTTAGGTTAACTTTATACCTTTTTTAATTTTCTTTTTAGTGTTTCCTCCCCTCGCTGGTCGTTGTGTGTGTGTGTGTGTGTGTGTGTGTGTGTGTGTGTGTGTGTGTGTGTGTGTGTGCGTGTTTTGGGGCCTGTTGTGCGTGTGTAGTCCTTTCCTTGAGAAGAAAATGTCAGAGGCCCCAAAGCCCATTTTTCCTAAGTGCACCGAGTGTGGCCATAAGCTTTCACCGGCGAATGGCCACACTCGGTGTGTTCGGTGTCTTGGGGTTGAACACCTGTCCTTGGGATGCACGATTTGTGCAGGGTTCAACCCCAGGGCACGGAAAGAGTGGAAGTCGAAGCTGGTCCTGGCGGGACTTTTGCCCCCGGAGTCGGCTTCGGCGTCCGCTACTCCCGTGGCACCTCCCCAGCCTGCGGTGGTATCCACTCCTGCCCCCCTTCTTCCAGCCGGGATTCAAACTCCCACTAAAGCGCCGGAGGATAGGGAGGCCAGGAGGGAGAAACGGAGGGAGAAACACTACAAGTGGCGGGCCGAGGCCTCTGCTTCGGCCCCCCAGCTAAGCGGGCTTCTCCCTCCACGGCTTCCAGGTCTCCTCCTCGGCTCCGATCACCTTGCTTCTCCCCGGGACCAGAGGAGGAGGAGACCCGATCTCCATCGAGGTGGCACTCCAGGCCTGCCTCGGTGGCCTCATAGAGATCCACCTACAGCCTGACGCAGACTTGAACCGGATGATGAGAAGGTTCATCCAGGCCCAGCTGCAGATGGGAGTGCTCCTGCCTCCCCCCCCCCCTTCGTGGGGGGGAGCTCGACACCCTTTTTTGCTCTGATAGTTCCTCCTCCGACCCGCTTCATGGGTTCAGAGCACTTGGAGCCGGGCAGCGTTGGAGCCGGGGGTGGGTCGGCACCGACAGTACTGGGTACTTCAGATCTGACCCTGCCCTCAAGTCTGTCGGTTCCATCATCAGATCCGACCTCTCGGAGCCGTGGCCCATGCTTTGGATCCGAGGGATTCCGTGTGCCTTCAGCTCTGTCCAAGTCTGAGCACACTGGTCCCTCGGATCCGACGGTCTCGGCGCCGGTTCCGATCCCTTCATCGGATCCGAGTAGGAGTTGGCAGGGAGAGCGGCTCCCCCTCGGCCTTCGATGTAGTGGAGAGGGCTCTGTCGAGGGCATCCAGACCCCCGGCCCTTGTCTCGGCTCCGCCCTGCACTCCCTCTCTGCTGGGCCAGGCTTCCATCACCCGGCCACAGGGACAGCCTGCTTCAATGTCCCAGGTTGTTCCTTTGGAACAGGACATTGCTGGCGAGACCTCCTCGGACAGCTCCCGAGGAAGTGCCTCGCAAGCATAAGTGTAAGAGGAGGCACGTGGACTCCCCCGAGTCCTTAACAGAGGACACTGACTTGGATGAAGGGGGAAGGCTCCCCAAGATCACCCACTGAGGATGTCTCCTTTGGAGACATCATGGAAATGCTTAGGCTCGGGGGGGTGGTCTGCCCCCAAGGCTTCCTCCGACGAGTCTGTGTTCCTGGAGGCATTCGAAGCAGGCCTGTCTAACTCTTGGGTTTCCCCTCCGGCCGACCCCCTGGTGGATCTTGTGACTACCAGGGCGTGGAAGGAGCCGGACACTTTGGAGCCTATTCGCAAGCGCCTGGACAGGATCTTGAGCCCCCCCGCAGACCGTCCCCACTGGAGCAAGGGTCCCCCTGTAGATGCCATGTTGATGGTGGCAGCCACTAAGAGGGAACTAGCTCAGGAGAGCCCCTCGGTCCATCCTCCGAGAAAGGAGTCTCGACTGATGGATTGCCTTGGGTAGCGGGTATTCAGTTCAGCGACCTTCTCGGTAAGGTCTCTGAACTACATGGCACATGTCATCAGGATGCAGCGCGATCTTATTAAAGAATACGCTGCTTCCCCCCCGGAGTCCATGTCAGCGGAGGACAGGCAATTGTACTCCACTCGTATGGCCACTCTGAGATCTGTTTCCAATACCTCTATGCGGCTTCTGTCTCACGCTACTGAGGGAACCGCTAGAGCAAGCAGAGCGGGTCTAGTGATGAGGCGCCAGGCCTGGCTCCGACATTGTGACTTCACGGAGCCCTTTAAGGCGACCTTTGTGAATGCCCCCTTTGATGGTTCTGCCTTGTTTGGCAAAACCGTTCGCGAGACACTTGTCCAGAATGAGAAGGACGGGAAGACGCTTTCTGCCATCGGAGTCCGCTTTCTCTGCTCCCCAGAGGTCCTTTTCCAAGAACCAAAAGGGACAGAAGAAGATGTGGTTCTGGAAATCGCAGCATTCCCAACCTGCTCCGGACAACCAGTCCTTCCGTGGCAGAGGAGGACGGGGAGGACGCCACCCTAGAGGCAGAGGGGCACAGAGAAATTTTGGGTCCAAAGAATCCTCCTCTGATCGGCCCACACAACAGCCCTGAAGGGTTGCCTGACTGCTGCACTCTGGAGGCAGTCGGGGGGCGTTTCTCGAGGCACCTGGCGGCATGGGAGTCCATTACGTCAGACCACTGGGTGCTTCGGATTATATCCAAAGGTTACAAAATCCCTATGCTTCATGTTCCCAGACTCAAGAACCTCCCCGATGTACCACCCGATCAGAGGGAGGCTGCAGCCGCGGAAATCTGGCAGCTGCTCGAAAAAAGGGCCATCCAACCCGTCCCCCCAGACCAGCTCGGATTAGGGTTTTACTCCAGGTTCTTTCTGGTGCCAAAAAAGATGGGGGACCTGAGACCAGTCCTAGACCTCTCCCTCTTGAACCTGGCGGTAACCAAGGAGAAATTCCAAATGGTCACTCTTCAATCCATTCTTCCCCTGTTACGAGAGAACGACTGGATGTGCTCTATAGACCTCAAGGATGCATACTACCACATCTTAATGGACAGGCGTTCCAGGAGGTTTCTCCGCTTCCGGCTGGGAGACAGCCACCATCAGTTCAGGGTCCTTCCCTTTGGCCTCACCACAGCCCCCAGAGTGTTCACCAAAGTTTTAGCAGTGTTAGCGGCCCACCTGAGACTCCAGGGAATGCAGGTTTTCCCCGTACCTGGACGACTGGCTCCTGACCGCCCCAACAAGGCATCTACTCTGCTCAGCCAGAGATTTTTTTCTTTGCCTAGCTCCCCAGTGAGGCGTCACGATCAATATGGACAAGTCCTCCCTTGCTCCAACACAAGTGATAGACTTCATAGGGGCCAGGTTAGATATGAGGAGTCTACGAGCCTACCTCACTTTGGAACGACTACAGAACCTCAGTCTTCATGTGCGGGCCATCCTCCAATCAGAAGCTCCTCCCGTGGAATTGGTCCTGAGGGCACTGGGCTCTATGGCAGCGGCAATTAATCTCC
Source organism: Protopterus annectens (assembly GCF_019279795.1). Taxonomy (NCBI): domain Eukaryota; kingdom Metazoa; phylum Chordata; order Ceratodontiformes; family Protopteridae; genus Protopterus; species Protopterus annectens. The sequence goes on from NC_056750.1 coordinate 652,829,818, forward strand.
TCCCATGCGCTCGCCTAAACATGAGGGTATTACAGTGGACCCTTCAAGTACAGTGGTCCTTCCAGCTTCTCCCTCTCCACCACCCTGTCTCTATCAGCAAAGCTTGCAGGAGGGCCCTGTTATGGTGGCTGCATTCCCCAGACCTCCATACAGGACGGCCCTTCTGCGCTCCACCTCCCCTAGTCAAAGTGACCACGGACGCTTCTCGCCTCGGGTTGGGGGGTTGTTGCTCAGGCAGAACAGTCCAAGGCACATGGAACAACTCAGAGACCTCCCTGCATATCAATGTTCTGGAGATGAGGGCAGTGCTGTTAGCGTTGCAAGCACTTCACAACCTTCTTCCTGTCAGAACCATTGCGATACAGACGGACAACATGTCAGTTGTCTGGTATATCAACAAACAGAAGGGAACCAGGTCTTATCCTCTCTGCCGAGAGGCCATGAGAGTGTGGGAATGGGCGATCTCCACCAACCGCTTTCTAATCGCAACGCACATTCCGGGACGGTCCAACATCCTGGCGGACAAACTCAGCCGCACTATTCTTTCCCCTTACGAGTGGTCTCTCACCTCCCGTGTAGCGAAGCAGATTTTTGCAAAATGGGGGCAACCCTGCTGCAATCTTTTTGCCTCTCCCTCAAATACGAAATGCGACAACTTCTTCGCCCTGATTCCCCCAACAGGGGAAGCCCCTAGAGACGCTCTAGTGCATGCTTGGCCACCCGGTCTACTTTATGCCTATCGTTCTCTACCCCTGATGCTAAAGATGTTACAGAAAGCCTCTCCGTTGGGGAGCAGGATGATCATCATTTCCCCGTTCTGGCCTCGACAAACTTGGTTCCCTTACCTGTGGTCTCACTTGGTGAATCCTCCCTGGATTCTGGATCCCAGTCCGGATATGCTCTCCCACGCATCAGGCTTATCGACCCCGAATCTGGACAACCTGAAGCTGACAGCTTGGCTGCTCCAGTTCCACTCTTAATTAGGACTCCCGGTATCTCCTCTCCAGTCAAAGCCATCTTGGTGGCAGCGCATAAACCTTCCACCAGGAAGGTTTACCACAGTAAATGGAAGCGCTTTTCCGTTTGGGAGGAGCAGCATAATGTGGACCCCTTCACTGCTCCGCTAATGTCAGTTTTGGACTTCCTTACAGGGCTTTTTCAGCAAGGGGCTAGCTGTTCGACAGTCAAGGTACAATTGGCAGCCATCTCCCATTACCATGTAGGACACGAGACTGGTCCCTTGATGTCAGCTAAACTATGTAAAACCTTCCTCAAGGGTACCTTTTTGCTTAGGCCCCCGATCAGAGAAGTCATACCCCCTTGGGATCTATCGCTAGTTTTTCAGGCCTTGACTGCTTCCCCCTTTGAACCAGTTGCCTCTGCTGATCTTAAATACCTGTCTTGGAAAGCAGCATTCCTAGTAGCCATCACCTCTTCGAAAAGAGTTTCAGAACTTCAAACTCTTTCCGTAAAACCCGCTTATTTGGTTTTTCATCAGGATAGAGTGTACCTCAGGACCAATCCATCTTTCCTACCTAAGGTGGCCTCAGAAACCAATATCAATCAGTCTTCCTGTTTTCTTCCCTAATTACCAAAATAAAGGAGAATACAAGCTGCACTCGTTAGATGTGCACAGGCAGCTGCGTTTCTATATTCATAGGACTGCTGGTCACAGACAATCCGATCAGCTGTTCGTCTCCTTTTCTAAATTCAATTTAGGTAAAGCTGTTTCGAAGGTCACCTTATCACACTGGATTTCCCAATGTATCCATCTAGCTTATTAGGCTTCTGGGAGGCCCGCACCTCAAAGGGTCCATGTTCACTCCACTCGTTCCATATCTACTTCTACTGCATTCAGATCTAGAGTCCCTTTGGATGATATTTGCTCGGCAGCCACTTGGGCCTCATCTCATACCTTTATTCACCACTACAAGCTGGACGTCACCTCCAGAGGTAGAGCATCCTTTGTCTCCGCAGTGCTCCAGAACATCCTTCCATGATGGCTGCCCAAGATTCAGGTAGCTGGGGACTCTGTCCCACAGGTTGCTGACAAATGAAGTCCCTACTTCAGATTAAGAAGTTATGTACTCACCATAACGTTCCATCAGAGTAGGTGACTTCATTTGTCTTCAACCATCCCCCCCTCCTTCCCCCTAGCCTTCAGAAGAATTAGATCATAGTATTATTCCTGCCTTTTCCTTTTTGGGATACCTTTTCAGGTATATAGGAGGGCAAACTTGATCTGAGGTCAATTGGGGTTGGCAGGGGATTATGGGTGAGGGGAGGAGCTAGGAGCTCGGATCCATAGCTTTATAAATAATTGCCGGCTCAGATCCGATATCGGATCCAAGACCCACAGGTTGCAGACAAATGAAGTCACCTACTCGGATGGAACGTTATGGTGAGTACATAACTTTTTATTCACCTTCATGTGATCTTGCCTAATTTGCCCTCTGTGGACACTGGAACCACATCCAGACCATCTGTCTCGCCTATCAGGGCAACTTCATCTGGATCTTCACAATTTGAAACTAAACCGCATGGTTTCTCCAATTCCGATAATGGCTAAACATTCCAGGCTTTCTACCTCAGTCCAAAAGATTATTTCTTCACATAAGTCTTCTGTCCAGAAAATTTGTAAAAGTAAGTGGAAAAGATTTTCCATTTGGGCACTACAGTATCACATTGATCCACTTATGGTGCCCATTTCGACAGTCTTGGATTTTCTAGCTGGTCTCTTTTGTTTGGGGGCCAGCTTCTTGCTGTTAAAGATCATTTAGCAGCCATTTCTACTTTTCACATTGGGGAGAATGCTACATCTTTAGCTTCTTCTAGACTCTGCAAAGCCTTTCTCAAGGGTACATTTCTTCTTCAGCCTTCTATCAAAGATCCTACTCCTCCATGGGGTCTTATGCTGGTTCTTCAAGCTCTGACCTTACCTCCCTTTGAACCTGCTGCTAAGGCAGAGTTAAAATTCTTGTCCTGGAAAACCGCCTTGTTAGTAGCTATTACTTTGGCCAAGAGGGTTTTGGAGCTTCAGGCACTGTCTTCCAAACCTCCCTATCTTATTTTCATAAAGACAGTTACCTTGCATACTAATCCCTCTTTTGTACCAAAGGTTGCATCATTAAACACTATTAATCAATCCATTAATCTCCCTGTGTTTTTTCCGAATTTCCAAACTAAGGGTTACTGTATGTTGCATCTTTTAGATGTTCATAGACAGATGTTCTCCATGTTTCACTGTTGCAGTCATTACATTTGGGTAATCTGCTGGCAGGTTGCCCTCAGTCGGCCTGATTAACAAAGTCTTGGGTCCTGCATCGGTTGCTGTCCCTTCTTCCATGGTGTCAGGTCATCAGGGGTATAAAACATGCAGCCGACGCCATAACATCAGTTTTTCTTGCTGTGCGGTGCCCGAAGCAGAAGCAAGTTCGCATGTGCCGGTCGGCCGACTCCTGAAATTCTCGTTTTCGGTTTCAGATCCAAAGTCTTCAACTAAAACGCTAAGTACCCCATTGGGGAAACTTTTTCTTGCTCCTTTCCGATGTCAGTAAAAGTTAATAATTGCATTACTTGCTGGAAGCAAATACCTCATAAGGATTTTCATTTGTACTGTGTTCCTTGCCTAGGCCCTAACCATAACGTGCCTGGCTGTCGGTTTTGTGCTTTATTTAATCAACATACTGTCAAATGTCGGTACATTTTTGCTAAATATTTTGGCTCGCATTTTAATTATCCAAAAATGTCATCTGTTAGCAATCCGACTACTGGAATACCTAAAAAACGCAAAGAAAAAGACAGAGACAGGCCATTGAGGTCCAAAACTGCCGACAACGCTTCTCCTAAGCCAGTCGCCATTTCGCCGGTACTCAGTGAGGTGCTTTCGCAGCCCCTGATACCCACTACTTCTGATTCACAGGCCTCTACTGAGACCCATTCGGAGTCCGGTATGCCGCGAGATGCTTCAATTATGGAACCCGCAGATGTCTCTACCTTTGATGGGTCTGGAGCCGGCTTATGAGGGTGTTTTCAGACCTATAGATTTGTATATTAGACCGACGCCATCTTCAAAACTTAGGCCAAAATCACAACCTATGCCTAAAAAAACGATGCCTGGGCCACATGTGCAGGCCCCTATGCCTAAAAAACAAGTGATCAAAATGGCTGAAGATTTAATTACTCTGATCAGGGGTAGCCACCCCCCCCCCCCCTTCTAAGAGGCCTAGGCAAGACATTGATTATGAATCTTCTGAACAGGATTCTATTTCTTCTGACTCTTCTTATGAATAGGAATTGTCTATACATACACATGAGGACTCTGATGCAGAAGATTCTATTCCTTCTGCTTCTCCCCCTGAGGATTTTTCTTTTGGGGAAACTTTACATACCTTAAGGGAACATTTCCACTAGGAAAGTCAGGATTTCTCTGAATCTAAAAAGAGACTTAGGGATTTTCTTCTTCTTCCTCAGCATAGACCTTTGGCTATACCTCCTGTTCTAGACATTGATGATGATATTTTTTCAGAATCTAGTATGGCTTCTGATTCTCTGCCTCCAGCTCCTTGTAAGCCAGACAGATACTACAGGGTTCCTGACTCCCACAAATTCCTGTTCAAAAATCCTGTTGCAGATCCTGAAACCATTTCTCAAAGTCCCAAGGGCATTAAAGCTTATACTGCTAAAAATCCTACCCCTTCTCATAGAGGTTCCAGGGCGCTGGATAGATGGGTTAAGAAGGTTTACACTTCTGCAACCTTGGCAATCAGGGCTTTAAACTGTCAATTTCATATGCTAAAATATCAACAGCATATTATGGGACTGCTTAAACAGAAAATGATCATTTCTGACTGTGTGGAAAACAAAGATTTACAGGATGTATTGCATTCAGCTGAACAAGTTGAAAAACATACTTTGCAATGTGGTTTTGATTCTTTGGAGGCCTCTTGCAGGGCTGCTGTAACTGGATCTGTGCTAAGAAGGCATGCTTGGCTCAAAGAGCAAAATCTGCCTGATCATGTTAAAGCAAAATTGTTAGATGCTCCTTTACAACAGGACCATCTCTTTGATAATAAGGCTGAAGAAGTTCTAAAAAAGATGGAAGATAAAGCTAAATCTATGCAAACTGTAAAATATTTATTACAAGTACAACCTCAAAGATTTAGTACATGCTGGCCTACTAAGAACTGGTCCTTTCCAGTTCCTTCGAGAGCCACTCTAGTCAAACTCAGACATTCCAAAGGCACCAGGTTTCGGTCCCAAGGGACTTTCAGAACAAAACAATGGGGTGCCTCCTCTTCCAAATCTGGAAACAACAAGACACCTCCCTATGGAAGCAGTCTCAATGACTTCCCTTTAGACTTACCAAGCACTTATCTTTTAGCCGCCCCTTTGGGGAGCAAACTGGCTCTACATGCAAAAAACTGGCAACTTATAACCCAGGACAAATGGGTTCTAAATATAGTATCCCAGGGATACAGATTTTATTTCCACACGTTGCTTATTCCAAACGGATGGCCAGACCTGCCCCCAAATCAGTGAGCAGAGGTCCAGAAGCAAGTACTTTCCCTCATGAACATGGGGGCTATTCAGCTAGTACCAGAAGAGGAAAAGGGACAAGGTTTCTATTCAAGACTTTTCCTGGTACCCAGAAAAGACAAATCATGGCGTCAAATTCTGGACTTATCTACTATAAACTCCTTTCAGGACATCCCAAAATTCAAGATGCTGACACTTCACCAGTTACTTCCTATGCTAAGCAAAGATACCTGGTTGGCAACTCTAGATTTAAAGGAGTATTACCTACATATCCCAATCAGGGAATCTTGCAGAAGATACCTCCGCTTCAAAGCGGGCTACTTGCATTACCAATTCTCTGCACTGCCCTTTGGCTTATCTACTGTTCCCAGGGTCTTTACAAAGTGCCTGGCTCCAGTAATTGCATTTTGCAGGCAAATAAATATTCATATATATCCATACATGGACGATTGTCTAATTCAGACAGAAAACAAGGACATTCTTCTAAAACATCTGGTGTTTGTAAAAAGGTTCTAACTTGTCTAGGGCACACTAAACAAAAAGAAGTCACAACTGGTACCCTCTCAAAAAGTTACATTCCTGGGTGCAAGCTTGAATACAACTGCCCAGATTGCTTTCCTTATGCCAGAGAAGCAGATTCATTTGGTGACTTGCTTCAAACAGGTGGCCACAAAATCCCTGCTTTCTGCAAGGCAAATACTGCACGCCTTGGGGTTCATGGCATCTTGCATTCTTCTAATTCCTTATGCAAGACTGCATATGAGGAAACTTCAGTGGCATTTAAAAAGTCTATGGAGTCAGCATTGTCACAGCTTGGAAAACAATGATTCCTATCATACCTTGCCTGCAACTAGAGTTCCTATGGTGGGCAGAGGCCTGTCACCAAAACAAGGGACTGCCATTCACACCACCCCCTGCCGCCCAAACCCTAACTACAGACGCATCAGACTATGCTTGAGGGGCACATCTGGCAGGGAAGTGCATTCATGGCAAATGGAGCCCAAATCAAATGCACCTTCATATCAATCAAAAAGAAATGTTAGCTGTACGAAATGCACTGACAGCCTTCAGGGACTACCTTCACCAAGGGCAATTGATGATAAAGACAGACAACACCATGGTTATGTGGTACATAAACGAGCAGGGAGGTACACACTCCTACCCCCTTTGCAGACTAGCCATGACATTGTGGAACACAGCCTTGACTTGTCAAGTACAACTACAAGCTCAGTTCCTGCCAGGAAAGCAGAACACTGTGGCAGACGAACTAAGCAGAAATCTCATGGACCCACACAAATGGAAACTGGAACCACGGATTTTCAGCATGTTGACACACAAATGGGGGAGTCCAGACATAGATCTTTCTGCCTCACCCCAGAACTATCAGTTGGACAAATTTTGCACAAGAACTCATCACAAAAAAGCCTGGAAAGTGGATGGTCTATCCTTCTGCTGGATAAACCTATCAGTCTATGCCTTTCCCCCTCTGCCACTGCTCTCCAAAGTACTACTAAAAGTCAAACAGGACAAACCAAAAATGATTTTGATTGCTCTAGACTGGCCTCACCAACACTGGTACCCACTCCTGCGCAATGTGTCACACCTTCCACCATGGCACCTGCCTCAGACACCTTACTGTCTCAGCAGAACAACCAAATTCTGCACACTCCGCTCCAAACTTTGAATCTTGCAGCATGGCTAATGACCTAAATTCACCCTTAGCATTCCTCAACAAACGTGATGGATGTCATTTTGGAGGCAAGAAGACCTAGTACTAGAAAATCTTATGCTGACAAATGGAAAAGAGGCTGTGCCTGGAATCAGTCTCAAGGGATAACCACAGCAGTGACCAACATTCCTCAGATTTTGCAATACTTAACTGAGATGCTTCACAAGGGCCTGTCCTTTTCTTCCATAAAAATCCATGCCTCAGCCATTTTAGCTCATTACAACACAGAACCCTCCCCTCTTCTCTCATCCCCTGCTAAAGCAGTATCTCAGAGGGGCAAAAAACTTAAGACCACCCAGGAGAGCACCAACCCCTGCCTGAGACCTCAATTTTGTATTGGTGAAGCTCACTCTCCCGCCTGTCGAGCCAGCTGCTACGGCAGACTTAAAATTTATCTCCTGGAAAACACCTTTCCTTTTAGCAGTCACTTCAGCTGGAAGGATTTCCGAATTACAGGCTCTTAGGCAGTGGAGCCTCTCATCATTTTTTATGCAGACAGGGATCTCTCAGGACCAATCCATCCTTCTTGCCTAAGGTGGTATCCAGTGTGCCTCAATCAGACGATTCATTTGGCAACTTTCTTTCCCAATCCACAGAACAAGGGGGAATGGACAACTTAGATTTTACTTAAACATGACAAAATCTCAAAGAAAACCTGAACTGCTGTTGGCATTTGCTGCAGGGGCAGAGGGAAAGGCTATTTCAAAGCAAACCATTTCCAAATGGAGAAGCCATTGTATTTGTTTCTGCTATATGCAACATGGAAAAACTATCCCCCAGGGGATCAGATCCCATTCCACCAGGGCTGCATCTACTTCAACAGCCTTTCTCAGAGGTGTTCCTACCAGGGACATTCTAGAAGCTGCTACCTGGAGCTCAGTTCATACATTCACCAAACATTACCATTTACCACTTATCTCTAAATCCAGAGCTGGCTTTGCCACTGCTGTCCTGCAGGGCCTTATAGCTGGTCCTAATGCTGTATAACTCCATCCACCCAACCATAGCTTTGGAAATCTACCCAAATGTAATGACTGCAACAGTGAAACACGAAGAACGTAGTACAGTTGTGTACACTTACCATAAATGCAGATGTTCAAGTGTATTCACTAATGCAGTCCTGGTTACCCTCCCTCCAGCCCCCTATTTTTCCCTGGCTGTACCTCTACTTTCTTTGACTATGTTTTAAAAGCCCTTTTGGTGTATTTGCTTTTGGGATTGGAGGTAAATTTTTTGTGTTTTTAATTTTATTTGCTCTCCATTTGGGAGGCACCTGACATCTGGGACAAGAAAAACTTATGTAATGATGTCGGCTGCATGTTTTTATACCCCTGACGTCATGGAAGAGGGGACAGCACCCGACGCAGGACCCAAGACTTTGTTAATCAGGCTGACTCAGGGCAACCTGCCAGCAGATTACTCAAATGTAATGACTGCAACAGTGAATACACTCGAACATCTACATTTATGGTAAGTGTACACAACTGTACTTTGCGCTTCTATCTTGATAGGACAAAAAAAATTCAGGAATTCTGATCGATTTTGTCACTTTCTCACATTCTGAAAAAGGGAAAGCTGTTAAAGCCACTATTGCTCCATATTTAAGAGACTGTATTACTCGTGTATTCATATTACATGTGTATTTGTTGGACAGTGTTCCTTTACCTAAACCAGTCAGAGCTCATTCCACGAGATCCATAGCCACGTCTCAGGCCTTCTGGTCTAGAGTTTCTTTAGAAGATATTTGTGCGTCTGCGTCATGGGCGAACTCTCACACCTTTATTTCCCATTACAAAATTGATGATATATCCAAGAATAGGGCTGCTTTTGGTTTTGCATTGCTCCAGAATATACTTCAATGAGACCGCCTAGATCTGTGTAGCTTCGGACTCTGTCCCACAGGTTTGATGAAGACTGAACAGACATCAGATAAAGAAGTTATATACTTACCATAACATTCCATCTGTGTTGTTTGCTTCAGTCCTCATTAACCTTCTCCCTTCCTTATCTCTTTCTGGGAACCTTTGTTCCTGTTTTGATGATCTGAGTATTTCCTTTAAGCTATATTGTTCATTTTAAGAATGAATTTCTCTCCTGAGAATATTGGCAGCAAACTTGATCTGAGGTATCTGAGAGGAGCTAGGCAGTATTGGTAGGATGGGAGGAGCTCTAGCTTGGAATCCTAAGCTTGCTGACGCTGAGCCAGTTCTGAGCTTGGAACCAAGACCCACAGGTTTGATGAAGACTGAAGCAGACAACACAGATGGAATGTTATGATGAGTACATAACTTTTTTCTGTTGGCCAGATTTTACATGCAGATCCTACAGTGGATGCTGGGTACTCCGTGGTCAATCTTTTATCAGTCAATGTCTTACCAAATAAAGATTACCAACACTTGCAAAAAATATCTCTATTTCTGGATCCAGTCCGATCAACTGCTGTATGGCCACCCATTCATTAACCAATAGCCCAAGGCCAAAGTGACCATGGATGCTTCTCACATAGGGTGGTGGGGGCATTATCTGGGAAAGATGGTCCAGGGTATGTGGTCCCGTAGAGAGGCCAATTTTGCATATAAATGTCCTAGAGATGAGAGCAGTGCTCTTGGTGTTGCGAGCATTTCAATATGTTCTTCCCTCTGGGACAATGCAATTCATACTGACAACATGTTAGTAGTCTGGTACATCAATAAACAAAGGGGAACCAGATCTTACCCATTGTGTCTAGAAGCTATCTGGCAGTGGTCGAACTGTGCAGACCAATTTCTTTAACAATGCACATTCCGGGAAGATCCAGCGTGATTACACACTACTTTGCACGAGTGGTTTCTCAATGAGAAGGTGGCGGATGGGATTTTCCATCAATGGGGCCAGCAATGCTGCTGTCTTTTTACCTGTCCCCTAAACAACAAGTGCAGCAACTACTTTGCCCTAATTGGCCCACAGGGATGGTCACAGAGGGATGTTCTACTTCAGAAATGGCCTCCCGCTCTCCTTTATGCATTCCCACCAAAATTGATTCCAAAATTTATACAGAAAACTGCCAGGTTGAAGAGCACAGTAATCCTCATTGCCTCCAACTGGTCTGGACAAATTTGGTTTCCCTTTCTATGGCCTCACCTGGTTCACCCACCATGGAACCTAGATCTGACTCCAGACCTCAAGCTGACTGCTTGGCTTCTCCATTTCATTTAGTATCCAAACAGTCTGCTCTCATCTCCTGTATGACATATACTTTTGTCTTTTGTCTTCCCATAAACCCTCCACAAGGAAAACATATTCAAATAAATGGAAAAGGTTTGCTATCTGGACTCAGCAACATGAACTTGATCTCTTTTCAGCTTCTGTTTATCACATCTTGGATTTCTTTACTAACTTTTTTCAGAACGGTGCTAGTACCTCAATCATTAGGTTACAGTTGGCAACAATTTCAAATTACCGCGCAGGGTTGAATGGCGCACCCATTTCTTCTAACAAATTGAGCAAGGCCTTCTTGAAAGGGACACTTCTTCTAAAGCCTCCTTCCAAAGACCCTACTCCTCTATGGGACCTGAACTTGATGCTGCAGTCTCTAACACAACCTCCCTTTGAACCAGCATCTACATGTGTCCTCAAATATCTTTTTTGGAAAACTATCTGCTTGGTTGCCATCAATTCCGTAAGAAGAATCTCTAGGATCCAAGTGTTGTTCTCTAAGCCTCCATACTTGGTTTTCCATAAGGACAGCATGACCTTGCATATCAACACAACCTTTCTTCCGAAGGTGTCAGAATCCATCATAAATAGTTTCATCATTCTGCCAGTATTTTTTTCCTAAGTTTACCAAAAAAGAATATATTCTGCATTTACTGGATGTTCATAGACAGCTGTGTTTCTGTTTGCATAGAACAGTAAAAAAATTAGGAAAGCAGACCAACTGTTTCCTTTTCTGGACCAACATTGGGAAAATCAGTTTAAAAACCTCTCTATCAAAGTGGTTAACAAATTGCATCTCCTTTGTCTGTAATAAATTGGGCATTCCTCTCACACATCCTTTGAAAGCACACTCCACTGGATCTGTGGCTACTTCCACAGTTTTCCAGTCTAGAATGTCTAAATCTGAGAAAACTGCCCCCACTGTTTAAAAGACTATTAAATGACTGAAATGGGCCTCATTAATACTGACATTACTTGTTTATGTTGTGTTTAAAGACAGATAGCAAACACGGTTTACTTCTTTTATCACTAGCTTAAAATGTTATAAAGGACATACTTTAGGTGCCTCATGTACATTAATAATTTTTGCTGGCTCCACATTCAATGCTACTTTAGATTTTAAAATTAACACTTCTGTTTCACTGCCTAAAAGGAAAAGGTGCAAGTCTGATGTTGCACACAATGTGCATGGGCCTAGTCTTTTTCTTCTGTTATAGAGGCTGCAGTTACTCTTGAGTGCACTCTTGCACACTCAAACTGTTTTCTTAGATGACACAGTTTAACAGATGCCCATGAACTTAGTGCTTTATTTTTAACATTTATTACTGTATTTCCAGCTAAGCAATTATTTTTTTTTTGTTTTTCGTCCTACTTAGGTTTTCAGCTGTATATCTGTGCACATGTTCATTCATGTTATGATTTGTTTTTGATGCACAAACTTGATGAAGCATTTCTCTGATACAAAATTGATCTTTCTTAAAAGTTGTATATTCATATTTATTCTGGTAGATGTCTAGTGGTGGATCTTTGTTAGTCAGTTTAAGTTTCTTAATAAAGTTTTGGATTAGTTGGTTAGCCTATACAAAGTCTTAATAAACTGGTCTTAGAATGTAATTTGTCTGTAGCTTTTCAGTTTTAGGTAGCACAGTCTCTGTTTGCATTATAGCTTTAAGGAGGAAGATGGACATGGCTAAAGGAATGCAGTGGTGCAGCGGTTAGCGTTGTCGCCTCACAGCAAGAGGTCCTCCCATTCGATTCTCTGCTGGAGCGCCTTGTGTGTGGAGTCTGCATGTCCTCCCTGTGGTCGAGTGACGTATAAAGACATGCAGGTTAGGTGCATGTGTGAATGAATGTGCCTTTTTTGAAGGTTGGGCATCGGGCTGGCAACTCGGCACTGTAAAAATCAACTGCCAGTCATTAGTGGACTGGAGTTCCACTGTGGCAAACCCTAACCGGGAAAAGTCGAAAGACATTACTATTGCTCTTAACAGAACCATCCTCTCTGTAACTACTCCCTTTCTCCAAACAACCTGATTATATATAGATAAGGAATGTTTTTGAATGCTTTTCATTATATTCAACTAGGATCACTTGTTTGCGTTTCAGTAAAGGATATTCCATTTTTAACTCAACTGTGAACTACCTACTGTTTTCTGCTTGATTATTTTGTAGCATGTATTTTACAGTTCGATTTTTATTAAGTGATAGGTTGCATCTGGGGTTTTTCTGAGACTTTGAGGGATACCATGGATTTCTCTCTTTGAAAATGTAACGTGCATACAATCCAATGATGTCTGTTTTTGTCTGATTCAACATATGGGTTGTCAGATCTGGTTGGATCCGACCTTGGCGCCTTATACCATATTGTTGGATTCAAGAGCTCGGACTCTTCTGCTACCTGCAGTTTCCCTCTCCTATCTGAATCACCCTAGATCTCATTTGCCACCTGCCTAACCAGGCATGCTGACCAAGAGCTCCATCCTGTTTCATGATAAATGAAGCTTTTGTTCCTCACATTCGATGTACTTAGAATCATACCTCTCAACCTGGAAATATCAAAAATCTGGACAGAGGCCCATGAAAATAGGTACAAATGGCCAAAAATATGCACACTGATTAACATAAAATTTGCGTATATAATTGTGACCCCGCCCACTCTAATGGGATTGTGGGATGTCACCTTTTAAATACAAACTGAAGAACAGACAACCAAAATATTATCATGAAACACAAAATAAGCAGAAGAGTTATTTATGGGAAGAGGCAGTATGCTTATGTCTTAATTGTAATACAGATCTGCATCTAACAACATAATGTAGAACCCACATATATTCAAACTGGCTTGGTAACTGCCATTCCTATTGTTATACTGTGCTGGTTTACTTGTGAAGTCTTGAGGTGTCCCTAGTTATATCTCACAGACATCATCACATGACATCACAGAAATATCTGTTTTTTTCTCATGAGAAATTTCACACAGATGCACACTCTTGATGGTCTGGCAGTAGTCGCAGTCTCACAGAATGTAGGATTAGGAATCAGAGAAGTAGACAACCTGGCATGATTGTTCTATTCTACTGGGAAAATGTTGGGTGCAGGATGGTAGATGTGACAGTTTGACTGTTTAATGTGGCATACTTTGCAATAAAGAATGCAGTCATGCTAACATAGTTTATTATCACACATGACTTGAACAGTGTTGCCTTCAAAATATGTGACTTGCTATTTGTTTTAATGAACCAAGTACATTTATATATTAACAACCCTCTCCATAAATTCAGCAAAGAACCATGGTTTCAGAAGAGAACATAAATACTTGGTAACTTGGTAAGTAAATAAAACTGTGAAGTCATTACAGATTATACTTGTTATTCCTGATGTTCTTCGTGTTTCACTGTTGCAGTCATCACATTTGGGTTATCCCTGTCAGGGTAGCCCTTGGCTGGCCCAAATACCAGAGACTTAGTATTTCTGCTTCGGTTGCTGTCGCTCCAGGGCTGACGTCAGGTTGTCAATAGTATAAAGTAAGGCAGCTGATGCCATTACACCAGTCTTTCTTGCCATGGAGCCAGAAGCAGTTCGCACGAGTGCTGGTAGGCCGCTACCTGAGTTTTCATCTACCGAATTAAAGTTGAAGTCTTCTAAAGCTAAGTACCCCATTGGGGATCCTTTTTTCTTGCACTAACTGATGCCAGAAAAAGTTAATTGTCTCGTCTGTGGAAAGCAAGTACCACACCGAGACTTCCATTCTTACTGCGTCACTTGTTTAGGCCCAGACCACGATGTCCCCCGCTGTTGCTTTTCTGCATTGTTCAATGCCAGAACTATCCATTGTCGGGCCCTTATTGTAGCCAGATACTTTCGCTTACAGTCCTCGAACTCCAATATGGCTTTGGTAAGCCATCTGACAGCAGATCTTCCGTAAAATCGTAAAGATAAAGACAGAGACAGACTGCACATGTCCAAACCTACCGACGACGCTTCCGTTAAGCTAGTTGTCAGTTCTCTGGTCCTCAGTGAGGCGCTTTCGCAGCCCCTGATGCCCACTTCTGTAGATTTGCAGGCTGTTACCAAGATCATTTCAGAGTCCGGTATGCTGCAAAACTCTGCATTGACTAAGGATCCTGCTGACATCTCTACCTTGGATGGGTCCGGAGCCATTGAGCAGGCACCAGCTTCTGTGGAAGTCCATCACACTACCGATTCTCGACACAAACTGACATCTTCTTTCGCGACTACTGTTCTTTCAAAAACAAATGAGTTTCTAAGGCCCAGGGTACGAACCACAACCAAGAAACCGACAACCCACTCTCAGGCACCTGCTTCTTTGCCTCTGTCTCTAATGCTTAAAATAGCAGAAGACCTTATCAGGCTGCTCAGGGGAAGCCAAGCTAGCCCCTCCAAAAGGAAGAGAAATCTGTCCCCTGTAGTTCTGTCTGAACAAGAGTCAGATGAATCTGATGCATCTGAATATGAAGACGTACAACCCCTCTCTACGTATGAGGATTTTGATGTGGAGGATTCTATTCCTTCAGCCTCTCTCCCCCAGAGGATTTTTCCTTTGGGGAAACCCTGCATACCTTAAGGGAGCATTTCCAATGGGAGAATCAAGACTACCCTCAGTCTAAAAAGAGACTCGGGGAATCTCTAGATGTTCCTTGGCCATCCCCCCAGTCCTGGATATTGTGGATGATGTCTTCCTGGCATCCAGCTTGTCTACTGACACCCTGCCTCCTGCACCCAGAAAACCAGACAGGTACTACCGAGTCCCTGACTCTCTCAAATTTCTCTTTAAGAATCCTACTGCTGACCCTGAGGTAATTTCTCAAGGGCCTAAAGGAATTAAAGCAACCTCTGTCAAGAATCCCAGCCCCTCAGATAGGGATTCCCAAGCACTGGACAGATGTGGTAAAAAAGTGTACACCTCAGCTGCTCTTGCTATCAGGGCACTAAATTGTCAGTTCCATATGCTGAAATTTCAGCAACATACCCAGAAACTCCTTAAACAAAGGATGTCTTCCTTTTGAATATATAGAATTACAACAGTTAATGCATTCTGCAAGTCAAGTAACTAAACACAATTTGCACTGTTGTTTTGACACCCTAGAAGCTTCTTGCAGGGCAGCAGTCACTGGATCTGTCATTAGAAGGCATGCATGGCTTACGGAACAGCCCCTGCCAGACCATGTCAAATCTAAATTTTTGGATGCCTCCTTGAACAAAGATAACTTATTTGGCACTAAGGCAGAAGAGTTCCTAAAAAAGATAGAAGAAAAAGCAAAATCTATGCAAACAGTTGACTTTTTGCAGGTCCAGCCACCTACGTTCAGCAGGCATTGTCCCACCAAGCACTGGTTCTTTCCTGCTTCCAGTAAACCAGTCCGGCCTAGACCCCGGGGAACCAGACCCCCCCCCCCCCAGACAGCAGCCACAGGGAATGCAGAGATCTAAGCAGTGGGCTAGCTACACTTCTAAACCAGGGAGTTCTAAGCCACCCAGTTATGGTAAGAACTCGCAATGACTCGCCCACACCACCCCCTCCCTGTGCCCATCTTCACTTACCCCTAGGAGGAAAACTCTCCTTTCATGCAAGCACCTGGGCCACCATTACCGACGACCACTGGGTTCTGAACATAGTGTCTCAGGGGTACAGATTTTCCTTTCACACCCAACCACAAAAGGGTTCCCAGATCTACCTCCAAACCAGTGGGCAGAGGCTCAAAAGCAAATTCATTCTAAGCACCTTCCTGGTGATTCAGAAATTCAAAATGCTCACCCTCCAGCAACTGCTACCCATGTACTCCAAGGACGCTTCGCTAGCCACCCTAGATCTAAAAGAGGCCTACCTCTGCATTCCTATCAGGAATCTTGCAGGAAATACCACCGTTTCAGGGCAAGATCTCAGCACTTTCAGTTCTCTGCGCTTCCCTTTGGCTTATCCACTGCTCCCAGAGTTTTCACAAATTGTCTGGCTCTGGCCATTGCCTTTGCAGACAAAGAAATATTCAGATTTACCCATACTTACATGACTGCCTGATTTAGGTAGCCAGTCAGAAGAAAGCTGCTCAAGCACCTGGCTTTTGTCAAGACCCTTCTAAACTCCCTAGGGTTACACTATCAATGACAAGAAGGCCAGGCAGGTGCCCACCCAATGGACTATCATCCTGGGAGCAAGCCTGGACACAGCATCCCAGATGGTATAGCTTACATCACAGAAACAAATTTTCCTGACAGCCTACTTCTCTCAACTAGCCACCAAGCCTCAGCTATCTGCAAGGAAACTCCTGCAAGCTCTGGGGTTCATGGGATCTTGCATACTACTCATTCCATATGCCAGACTGCATATAAGGAAATTTTAGTGGTACCTAAAAAGCCTTCGATGTCAACACTCTCAAGACCTGGAAACTCTTCTACCTATACTTCCCTGCATCAGAAAATATTTTCTTTGGTGGGCAACAGCATGCTCCCACAACCGGGCCTGCCTTTCTCACCACCCCCCGCCTCCCAGACCCTCACCACTGATGCATCAGACTATGCTTGGGGTGCACACCTGGATGGCAGGTGCATACAGGGCCAATGAAGCACACAGCAAATCCCTCTGCACATCAGTCCAAAATAGATGATGGCTGTGCAGCACGCATTGATAGCTTTCAGGCCCCTTCTTTCTCCACAGGCTCTCTTGATCAGAACAGACAACACCACTGTGCTACATCAACAAACAGGGAGGGACTCACTCCTACCCCCTATGCAGGCCGGCCATGTTCCTTTGACACACAGCCTCTGCCATGCAACTATGCCTGTTGTCGCAATTCCTGCCAGGCTCTCTCAACTCTCTGACAGACAAATTAAGCAGAAATCTTCTGGACCCACATGAATAGCAGCTCAACAAAAGAACCTTCACCCTGATAACTCAGAAATGGGGCACCCCGGAGGTCGACCTCTTTGCCTCCCACACCAACCATCAGCTCAGCAAATTCTGCAACAGGGAGCATCACTGCATGGCTTGGAAAGTGGATGCCCTGTCCTTCCCCTGGGTCAGTCTATTGGTTTATGCCTTTCCTCCACTACCTCTCATCCCCAGGGTACTGCTCAAAATAAAGGAGGAAAAACCAAGGACTATTCTGATAGCTCCAGACTGGCCCCAGCAGCACTGGTACCCCTTGCTGCGCAGCCTGTCACCGTTGCACCCATGGCACCTTCCTCAGATTCCAAACCTCCTGACCCAGAGGGAAGGGGAATTCAAGCATCCCCAATTGCAGACATTCAGTTTGGCAGCTTGGCTTATTCCGTAACTCCGAACCAATCTGCCAACCTCAGTAAACCGGTCCTAGATGTTATCCATAAGGCCAGATGCCCTAGCACCAGAAAGTCTTATGCTGAAAAATGGGAATGTTCTGCACCTGGATCCTGGTTAAGGGAGCTAGTATGGCACAGCCCTCTCTCTCATCCTGAATTATTTAGCTGACCTATTACACAGTGGCCTCTCTTTCTCCTCTATAAAGTTCATGCCTCTGTTATTCTGTTTATTTTCCCACTGAGCAGCCCCTTTTCTTACACCCTTTGATCAAACAGTTCCTAAGAGGGGCTAGCAACTTGAGGCCACCCAGAAAGGCACCAACTCCAGCTTGGAACCTTAACTTTGTATTGGAAAAGCTTACCCTGCCCCCTTTGGACCAGCTTCTTCTGCAGAGCTAAAATTTCTCTCCTGGAAAACAGCTAGAAGAGTCTCTGAGCTGCAAGCATTCATGGCTGTGGAACCCTTCATCTTCCATGCTGACAGGGTATCCCTTACAACTAACCCATCCTTCATGCCCAAGGTGGTGTCTAGTGTGGCTCTCAACTAATCCATGCACTTGCCCACCTTTTTTCCTAACCCCCAAAACAAGAGAGAAAGGATTCAACACTCTCTAGACGTGCACAGACAGCTCAGATTCTATATGGACAGGGCTAAATCCTTCAGAAAGTCGGATTAATTGCTGGTTAGCTTTGCTACAGTGGCAGAAGCCAAAGCCATCTCCAAACATACCATCTCCAAATAGATTGCACACTGCATCCATTTCTACTACAAACAACATGGAAAGCCCCCCCCCCCAAGGCGGTCAGGACACACTCCACCATAGCAGCCTCCACCTCTGCAGCTTTCCTTAGAGACCACCCCATCGGGGACATCCTCTGTTCACACTTTTACCAAGCATTACCACCTGCCTGTCTTCTCCAAGCCCAGGGCAGGGTTTGCCTCTACAGTCTTGCAGGCATCCTAGCAAGCCCCTAGTTTCCTTTACTGCCTCCACCATTTTCTTCAGCTTTGGGAATCAACCCAAATGTGATGACTGCAACAGTGAAACACGAAGAACATAGTACAGTGGTGTACACTTGCCATAAATGTAGATGTTCAAGTGTATTCACTGTTTTAGTCCTGGTTTCCCTCCCTCCACCCCCTTTCTTCTCTTTCCTTACAAGGGACATATTATTTTTTATTTTCCAGTGGTGGGGTTCTTCCACCAGAACATGGCTCCTACTGGGGCTCCTGACAGGTTAGGGCAAGAAAAACTGATGCAATGGTGTCAGCTGCCCTACTTTATACTACTGACGACGACCTGACGTCAGTCCAGGAGCGACAGCAACCAGTGCAGAAATACTAAGTCTCTAGTATTCAGGCCGGCTGAGGGCTACCTTGGCAGGGATAACCCAAATGTGATGACTGCAGCAGTGAATACACTCGAACGTCTACTTATGGTAAGTATACACAAGTGTACTATTCCTTTATCTCTCACTGCTGAAAATTGAGACCATAACACTGTCAAAATACATTTCTTCTGAAATGATAGCTATTCTCAAACCTCTCAACTTCTTATTGTAAGAAATCTGGACAAAGTCTGACAAAATGGGGGACAAAGGTCCAAAAATAGGGACATATTTTAAAAATTGCTCTTATAAACTTATAAAGTTGCTAGGTCATCAGGGTTTGTTTTAACATACATTTTCTGAAGGATATGAAGTCTGAAACTCAAATGTATGTCATTATTTCCTGACTTCATCCTCAAATCATACCAGTGATTTGCTGGAAAACCACAGGTTTTATGAGATGCAGACTAAAAATATGAGCCAAAAATCTGGACAGTTGAGAGGTATGCACATGCATGGGTAATCCATTCAACTAAACAGTTTAAATGGCAATTTAAATAGTCAGGGATACACACAACTGCAGCAAATTTTCTTACAAAGTAATTGTGGATTAGCTTTATTTCTGGAAAATGAGAATGTTTATTCCTGTGTGTAGGCAATGGACAAGATCATACCTTAAGATTTTTAAGCTAACACTCACCATGCAGCAAGGCTTCAATTTCCCAAAGCTCCTGTACCTTACCCCTAAGCTGCTTAAAATGAGGAACAAGAGGATTAAAATCAGCAATTCTTCTCCTCTGCACCTTTAGCTGTGCATCATGATTGACTGTGTTTACTTGTTCTAAACAATCACTGTATTCAATTTCTAGTTTCTTTAAAAGGTTGTGTACTGAATGTTTTCCAAACAAATCTCTCGCTGCAAGAACATCACTTTTAAAAGCACGGAAGAGATGCTCTACTTTTCCAGGAAGGTGAAAAGCACTGTGTTAAGTTTACAGAAACTGTTTGATCCCTGTGTATCACTAAACATTGTCTTGAGGATAAGCTTACTGTGATCTACTGCCGAGGTACAACTGTGGTAATTGCAGTGCGAACACTCCTCAATAAGGTCATACTTTAATGTACTCTCTGCTTTATTTCTATGGTCCACAATGCCTCACAAATGTCATTATCTAAACATATGGGTTAAATGCACAACATTTGCAACACACTAGTCATGCTGACTGCATGGGCACTACCAAGTTAGTAAATGTCAAATTCTTCCTGTCCTCTTTTGGGTGATCCTGTAATTTCACAAAATTGGACAGTTAAGTTACAGGGGATGGGGTCTAAATTGTGTGATTAATGTGCTGATTTCCCCATATTACCACTGCACTTAGGTAAACACACACACGCGTTTTATAGGAACTGACAAAAAAGAAAAAAAAAACAAAATCAGGGACAGTCGAGACCATACCTCTCAACCTCTTAGAGCAAGAAATCTGGACAAAGGCATAAAAATAGGGACAATTTTAAAATACTGTTCTTACAAACTTAGAAAATGGGTATAACAGGTTTTGCGTTAGCATGAATTTTCTGAAAGGTATAATAGTCTGAATCTCAAATGTCTGTCATTTTCTGACTTCACTCCTCAATGATTTGCCAGAAAACCATGATTTTATGAGAAACAGACTAAACATAAGAGGCAAAAATGTTGGACATTCTGCGTAAAGTACAGGTGAGAGGTATGACTGAGATATGTGCTCATGTACTAGTTAAAGAATTAAATGTCATGCTGATGTAACGAGGTTACACAATGGTTATGCCCTTGCCTGTCAATCACAGCTGCTTACGAAAGATGTGGGCACGTCTTGGTTGGAGTTTACCACAGTGTAAGCTACTTCATTTTATACTATAAAAGTTAAGACTGATAGTTAGTGCTCTCTGACAGAAGGAAATTAACGCTGTTGTATGAAGTATTTGGTACTTCACATTTTTGACCCCATGGGATGCAGCTTCATTCCCCTAACCAGTGATTGATGAGTGACTGCTGGTCTGCTGCAGACTTGCTGGAGCCTGGACCTGTCCTGGACTAAGAAGGTAAGTGTGCACTGAACTATTAGCGGTCTGCACTTAGCTGAGTACAATGTATGCGAACAAACCACCAACAGCTTGCCTGCAGTGCATGTGTACTTGTAGATAAACATAAACACACTGACTACTGTACACCCCCCCTCAAGCCCAGCTGTATTCCAACAGGCTGGCAGTCTGCTCACGACGCTGATGTCATCGTGCATGTTCTGCATGTGATGACATCAGCAAAAATTTTGGAGGAGGAAAATGAAAGGGGCTACTCGGGAATTCATGGCACCCCAATATTTTGACCTCAAAACCGGTAAATACCAAGGAATTCGGTTTATTTGAGAGGTCTGTTTAGAATTGTTAGTAAGAATTGATAGTGTTAGGATTACTGTTATATGATTAGCATAATTCAGACTTAGTATGATTTTTTTTTCCTTAGTGCTTTCATTTGTGTTGTGTGTTTTTCTTAACTGTTAGGATAAGATTAGTTAGGTATATTGCTACTGTTAAGACACAATTTTTATAATTCTACAGATAAGGAATTTTTTCCTGATGTCAGTGTATGGGCTTTAAAGAAGTATTCCTCCTGTGGGCACAAAATTCATAGGTTCATACTAGGCTATCTGCCCTAGGGCATTTATAAGCCTAGCCAGAATGTGTTTGGCTTTCGCCACCCATTTTAAATTAATTTTGCTATGCCCTTTTTTGAGGTTAGTGTACTGTGCCTCTGTCTAACAGTGACACAGAAGTGATACCTGGGGTAAACCTACGATCTCCCATCCACTCATCAAGATTCCTCTTGAAGAGAGTCAATGAGGGACTCTGCCTAACCTGGACTGGGATTTTATTCCAGAGTGAAAGGAGCCTCTGGGTTATGAATCTGTCCCTCCAGCATGTCCTATTTATTTCAGTGCTGAGGTTCAAGTCTCTCGAGCATGTAGCTCAATGGGATTTGGATTTTCTGAGGTTCAGCATGTCCATTAATTCCGGGTTGGACATGGCTTTATACGTCAGGCACAGATCGCCTCTGAACAGGCGGTATGTCACTGAGTAGAGCTGGAGTTTCTTTAACCGGGCAGCATATGGCATCTGTTTGAGCCATTTGATCCTCTTGGTGAGGTACTTTTGGGGTCTTTCCAGTTGCTGCAGGTGTCTGGTAAGGTACATCCCAAAAGGGGTATTGTACTCAATTATGGGCCTGATGAGGGATGAGTAAAGAGGCACGATGATCTCCCCTGATCTAGATGTGAATCCCTTCATGATTAGGTGGGCTATATAAAATGTTTTTCTAACCACTTTGGCCACATGGTTGTCAAATGAGAGATTGCTATCAACTTGGGTCCCCAGGTCCCTAATTACTTCTTCTGTACTTAATGGATTACCACCTATGTGGTAATTTGTGGGCACTTTGTTTTTGCCAAAGGGGATGACTATACACTTTTTGGCATTTAGCTTGAGGCCATGGCTCTGGCACCAGTTGTCTGTTTCTATGAGGCCCTTTTGGAGGATGCTTGTGTCGGCTGGAGAGTCGATTATGGCGCCCAGTTTGCAGTCATCTGCGAACTTGGTCAGCCACAGTCCTTCCGTGTTGGCCTGCACCTCCGAGAAATATATACCGAACAAGAGAGGTCCCAGGACTGAGCTGTGTGGGACGCCACGTGTAACTGGTTTGGAGTCTGACATGGCTCCAGCAATTCTAACCATGTGGGTTCTCTCCATGAGCCAGTTTGCAACCCATCTAGTGACATAGGGGTTTATATTTAAGCTGGTGAGCTTATCTATAATGCCCGAGTGGGGTATTGTATCAAAAGCTTTTGCGAGGTCCAGGTAGGCTGTGTGGACCACCTTCCCCTCGTCAATGGCCTTGGTGACTGTTTCAAAGAAATCAACCAGGTTTAACTTGCCCTTAACAAAGCCAAACTGGGTAGGATCCAGTATCTGTAGGTCCCTGATATCTTTATTTATGAGGTCCATGATGATCCTTTCCATAGCTTTGCAGACCAAGCTAGTCAGGCTTATGGGGGCGATAGTTTCCAGGATCCGTTGAGGCACCACCTTTGTGGAGAGGGACCACAGTTGCTGTACGCCACTCTTTGGGTACATATCCTGTAGTAAGGCTGAGATTGAACAGTAGTTTTATGTTTGGGTTTAGCTGCTCTTGGAGATCATGTAGGACGCAGGCCGGGGCACTGTCTGATCCCATTGATGCTGTGTTTTTTGCTTTGGAGAGGGCGGCTCTTACCTGAGCATCTGAGATGTCAGGGGGGCAGCACTCTGCTGGGATAGATATTTGCCCTTTTGGTGGGGAGGGGGGGGAGAAGTTTGCACTGAACCTGTCAGCTAGGATGTTGGCAATGTCTGTGGGTTCGGTGTATTTTTTGTCATTTTGGACTAATTCTGAGCATATCTGGGAATTACCACCCAGGTTCCTAACATAGCTAAAGAAAGCCTTGTGATTATCCTTAGTGTCCTGTGCAATTTCTCTCTCGAAGCTGGCCTTAGACGATTTTGAGTGCCCGTAGTTTTTTGTTAATACTGATCAGAGATGCCTTCCCTTTTTGGAATTTTGCTCTATAATTTAGTAGCTTCCTCCTTCTATTGTATAGTTTGTTTATGGCTGGGGTCCACCAGACAGGAAGTCTGCCTTTGGAGGATTGGGTCTTGGTTTTATTTGGGATCGCATGATCCATGCATTCCTGAAGGTGTTCATAGAATGCGTTTATAAAGGATTCCACTTCAAAAACCACATTCTCAGTCTCCGTAATGTTTGGGGCCTCCCCACTTGCAGGATTTCTGCAGTATTTGTGCTACTTGAGCACAAGGGCTCTGCAAGGAAGGAAGGAAAGAGAAACTAATTTTAAAAGAGGTCCTCCATCAGACAGGGTCCAAATGTCTTCAAATCTGAAGGCTCCCTCTACCTTTCATTTTTCAAAAATGAGAGAGAAAGACAGAGAAAGACCAAAGGAAAAAAAATCTAAGGACAAACCGCCAGAAAAGAGGCATGAACAACTTGAAAAACAAAAAAAAAGGTCTCCGAGTCCTTCTGCTGTTGTGGGTCTGGGACCTAAAATACTGAGGCAGTCAGATCCTACTGTTTCCAGCATCTGAACCCAATTTCCAAAAATTTTTTTCACTGGGGCTGATTAGCCTGAGTCTTCACTCCTCCATCCCTTAAAAGATCCCAAATAGGCCTAATTCAGTAGCTTCATCTTGAAGATCTAGTCTGTCTGCTAGAAGCCTCACAGAATTAGATGTCGACCAAATGATGAAGTTTCTGAGGACTCTGATTCAGCTGGGAGTCCTCTGCTCCATCCCCAAGGAGAGGACTGGGATCAAAACACTTTGACTCAGGCCATAGTACTACCAGTGCAGTCTTTGCTTTTGCAGCCAATGCACATAGGACCCAACCTCCCCACTGTACCAGCTTCAGAGCCAATAGCCTGGAGACTTTGGCTTTAGTTTCTTCCTTTACTTTCTCAACACTGATATACTTGGGCCTTGGAGGCGGGGCATCAGCGATGAAGTTGACTCAGAGATTTTTGGAGTCATCTTGACCGAGTGAAGCTTTGGCTGTGGTTGCATCTGTTTTAGGTCCTCCATGGAGCCATCTGCCCTTGGAGTTGAGAGGGCTACTGTTTACTGCTGTTGTGGTTATTCCTTCACCCCATTAACTGAGTCTGCTTTCAAAGCTGAGGTGAGGGTCTTGGCTGGACCAAGATGACTGGTGTGTGCACAGAGTTCAGATCTGTCCTGACTCCTGCTGGATCTTGCTTCTCCTTACTCTCATTGTGGTCGACAAAAACATATGGATCCAATTGGCTTCAAGACCACTTGTTATTGGAGTTCGATGTCAGATTCTGAAATCTCTTTCAAGTTCCAAGGCACATTCCACAGAAGTGGAATTGCAAGAGGGAGCATATTGACTCCTCTTCTGAATCGGTCACTGCAGGCACTGACTTAGATGATGAAGTCTCCCCTAGGTACCCTTTCCCCGAAGACACCTACTTTGGAGACATCCTAGAATAAATAAAAGAGAGGGGCGATGGTCCACTGAAACTCCTCCTGATGAGTCTGTGTTTCTCAAAGCTTTTGGTTCTGGCTCTTCTACATCCTAGCTGGTCCCACCTCCTGACATCCTAATTATTCTCATCACCCAGAAGGTTTGGAAGGAACCTGATGTGGTAGAGCCTATCCTGAAGAAAGCAGATAAGATTCTAGTGGCCCCCAATGACAGGAACATTGGGCCAAGGTCCCCCTGTAGATGCCATGGTGGTAGCAGCAGCCAAAAAAAGGAACAGTACAAAGTTCCTCTGTTCATCTTCCTAACAGGGAGTTGTGGGCATTGGACAGACTGGGTAAATGGACTTGAGCTTCAGCAATATTTGCACTCAGAGCACTGAAGTATTTAGTAAACCTGACACAATTCCAGCGAGATTTGATCAAGGATTTTTCAAATTCCCCTGGTGGGCAACTTACCTTCGGATATCCAGAAAATAGTGGCTAGCCAATTGTCTGCAGTCTTCCTGGAATGTGGTCATGGCACTATCTAATGCAGCAAGTGGCACAGCATAGGCAGTCGGTACAGATATTACCATGCGATGTCATGCCTGGATGCAGATCTGCCATTTTGCAGAAAGCTGTAAGATGTCCTTCATAAATGCTCCATATGATGGTTTCACCTTATATGGACCAAAAGTAAAGGAAATAATTACCCAAGAGTGAGCAGGAAGGTAAGTCCTTGTCTTTTGTAGGAATCTGTTTTTCTACTCCTCAGAAATCCTTTTCCAGGAATAAAAGAGGATGGAGGAAAATGTAGTTCAAGAAATCGCAAGGTTTTCACCAGGACACTCCAGGGGATAGGCTTCCCCAAGGCAGAGATGGAGGCAATTGCATTGGATGTCATCCAAGGGCAGAGGTGGTCTGCAACACTAAGTTTTCCGTGGACCTTTTATAGATAAATCTTATCAGTGTTCCTGAATGCTTGCCCGACTGCTGCACTCTGGAGGCAGTCGAGGGTGTGGGGGACATTTCTCATGACACTCTTTAACCTGGTAAACTAAAAATTCTTAGGTGCTAAGGATCATTACCAGAGGTTATACAATACCATTTTTAGAATTCCCAAAGACAAAACAAAGGATTTCCAATACTCCACCCAAATCAGTTGGAATAAGCAACAGTGATTTCAAGATTGCTGGAAGAGAGTCATCCAGCTACTTCCCCAAGACCAGTTAGGATCCAGAGTCTATTCAAGGGTATTTTTAATTTCAAAAAAGACAGGGGACTTAAAACCCATATTGGATCTAAGCAATCTGAATCAATATGTAAAACAGACAAAATTCTGGATTGTCACATTGCAGTCCATTCTACTTCGGAGAGGAAGGATGAATGGATGTGCTGTACCAATCTTAGAATGCCTACTATCATATCCAGATCCAGCAGCAGTCCTGGAGATTCCTCTGCTTCCATCTGGAAGCCAATCACTATAATTTCAGTGTGTTGCCATTCGGTCTCATCACAGCCTGCCTAGTGTTCACAAAACAAAAAAAAATGACATTACAGCTTACCCCAGGCTACAAAACATCTAGGTCTTCCCATATTTAGATGATTGGATTCTGTTTCCTCCAAGGATCTACTACTGCGTCACCAGTCAGTCCTCCTATACCTGGCAGCTCACTTTGGTATTTCAATAAACTTCAACAAAAGCAAGCTATCATCTTCTCAGATCTTAGAATTCATAGGTTGCCACATAGACACATTGCATCAGATAGCACAACTTCTCCTGACGCGAGTCAAATCCTTAAGATCTGTAGTGCTCCAAGTGACAAAACACTCTCAACCTGTTTTGCAATTGTTGGGCTGATGGCGACCTCTGTAATTCTGGCTCTTTTGGCCAAATACCACGAGAGTTCTGCAGTGGATACTAGATGTATAATGGTCCCAAAAGCTCCACCCACTTCACAACAGGCTTCACCTGACTCACAGACCATATTCAGTGGTGGATTTCATCCAAGACAGTTCATGGCATATTCTTCCATCGTCCTGCTCCCAAAGCCACAGTCACCATGGACACTTCCCTTCTTGAATGGGTGGGGCATTTATTAGGGAAAACCGTTCAAGGAATGTGCTCTTTGATAGAGGCTACACTTCACAACAATGTCATGTCTTTTAGTTGAGAGTGGTACTTCTAACATTGCAGACATTTCAGGACCTCCTACCCAAGAATGTGATAGCCATCCATTCTCACAACAAATATGGTGGAATGTATATCAACAAACAAGTTGGAATGTGTTTGTACCCTCATTGCGGAGAAGCCACAAGAGTTTGGCAATGGTTGATGTCTTCGAACTGCTTTCTAGTAGCTATGCACATTCCTGAGACATCTGGTATTCTAGCGGATAAGTTGAGGAGACCTTTTCTGTTGCCTCATGAGTGGTCTGTCAACAAAGCAGTGGCAACAAAAATGTTCAGCCTTTGGGGCCAACTTTGCTGTGACTTTTTTGCATCATGCCTCAACGAATGCAGTGGTTACTTTGCCATCATCCCTCCACAGGGACAGTCAACGAGAGATGCTGTAGTCCATATCTGGTCACCAGGTCTACATTATGCCTTTTCCACCAATTCCCCTCATCACGAAATTCATTCAGAAAGTTTTGGAATGCAAGAGCATGGTAATCCTCATTGTTCCCTCCTGGCCTTGACAGATATGGTTCCACTTTCTTTGGGCTCATCTTGTGCACCCACCATGGGTTCTAGATCCCTTACTGGAACACAAGGCCCTAAACCTGACCACATGGTTTCTCCGATTTTAATAACTGACAGAGATTCCAGGCTTTCTTCCCTGGTAGTCCATGTAATCTCTTCTTCTCAAAGGAACATAACCAAGATTATTTACAAAAGTAAGTGGAAACATTTTTCTATATGGGCCTCTTCAAAGGGATTAGACCCTTTTTCAGCACCCTTACCGTAGATTTTGGAGTTTCTACCTGAACTATTAAGGGCAGGCTCAAGTTACTGTAAACTGAAGTCCAAATAAGTACCATTTCAAATTTTCGCATAGGGCACAACAGCATATCCATTGCTTCCCTCAAAGTGACCAAAGCCTTCTTTAGAATGTTCTTATTGAGAAGATCCCCAGTTCATGATCTGTTCCCTCCTTAGGATGTTACAATTTTGCTGCAGTCGTTAACCCAACAGCCTTTTGAATCTGTGACATCAGGATATCTGAAGTTTCTGTCATGGAAAACTATTTTCTTGGTTGCTATTACATCTGCAAAACATGTGTTTGAATTACAGGCACTTTCTTGGCAAACCACTTTTCCATATTTTTAACAAGAACTGTGCGTCACTGAGAATAACCCATTGTTTAATTTCATAGTAGCTTCAGAATCTAGCTTGAATCAACAGATTAATTTGACAGTCTTTTTCCAAATTTTACTAACAAAGGAGAATATACTGTGCATACCTTAGATGTCCATAGACAACTTTGGTTCTGTTTTCATCATACTGAGAGTCTCAGAAGATCAGATCAATTGTTCATATCCTTTTCCAAGGTAAAACCTGGACAATCTGTGTGTAAAGTAACCCTATCAAAATGGCTAGTGGATTGGATTTCATTTGTTTAGAAATCAAAAGTCATGTCCTTACAGACAAAGCCTAAGGCTCATTTTACATCGGCACTGGCAACTTCAGCAGCATTTGCAAAGAGTGCATGTCTGTGACATGGGCTGTAGCAACTTGGTCTTCACCTTATACCTTTGCATCTCATTACAAAGTAGATGTGCTGTCAGGAATTCTTACATCTTTTGGCTTTGCCACACTCAGGAATGTCCTTCCTTGAGTCCACCTAGGTCACTGTCTGGTTGCTTGGGAATCCGTCTCTCAAGTTGAATCAGACAAAAATAGACAACATCAGGTATGAAAGTTAGATACGTAACATAATGATAGATCCATGTTTGTCTTATTTTCATCTGGTTCAACTCCCCTCCTTCCTTCCCTCTGTCAAATTGTGACTTATCCTTTGTAGGGATCGACCAGACCTTCTGTGGACCCTCTCTGTCCCTGTGCACCATTTGTCTTGCATAGTGGTCTCATTTTCCTCCTTGTTATTATTTTCTTCATAGGTAGGTACTAGGCTATTGGCCCTAGGGCCTATATAAGCCTAGCCAAATGGTACCCTGACTTTGCCACCCAAGAAAATAATTTTCCTGTGCCCCTGTCAAGCAGAGCCACAGAAGTGAATTTCCTATCTCCCATACAATCATCAAGATTTTTCTTTTAGAGTGCTAATGAGGAGCTTTGTTTGATATAGGTAGGTAGTTTTTTCCAGAGTATGGGAAGTCTCGTGAGACAGGAATCTATCCCTCCAGCATGTTTGGTTTATTGTGGTGTCAAGGTTTAGGTCCCTAGAGTGTGTAGCTCGGAGAGATTGGGATTTTTTTACGTGGAGCATGTCCAACAGCTCTGGGTTTGACATAGCTTTGTATGTTGGGCAGAGATCGCCTCTGCATAGGCGATATTCGACAGAGTAAAGCTGGAGTTTTTTGAGACGGTCTGCATAGGGCATCTGTTTGAGGTCGGTAATCCTCTTTGTGAGGTATTTCTGTGGCCTTTCCAGTTGTTGTAGATGTCTTGTGAGGTACATACCAAACGGGGCGTTGTACTCTATAATGGGTCTAATGAGTAATGAGTAGAGGGGAACAATGACTTCTTTTTTTCCTGGATGAGAAACCTTTTGTGATGGTGTGCCACGTAGGATTTCCTGCCTACTCTGACGATGTGATTATCAAAGGGGAGACTAGTGTCCACCTGTGTCCCAAGGTCTCTTATCACACTTTCAGTGTTAAGTAGACTACCGCCTATGTGGTAGTTCATGGGTACAGAGTTTTTAACAGAAGGGATGACCATGCACTTTTTGGCATTGAGCTTGAGGCCATGGCTTTTTGACACCAGGCATCTGTCTCAGTGAGGCCCTTTTGTAGGATGTCCACATCATTAGGAGATTTGATTATGGCTCCTGGTTTGCAGTCATCTGCGAACTTTGTTAGCCAAAGACCTTCTCTGTTAGCCTGTACTTAAGAGAAGTAGATACCAAACATGAGAGGACCTAGGACTGAACCCTGTGGTACTCCACTTGTCACTGGTCTGAAGTTGGATTTAGTCTGCTACTTTCACAGTGTGGGTTCAGTCAATGAGCCAGTTGGAAACCCATCTTGTGACATAGGGATTTATACCTAGTTTAGTGAGTTTGTCTATAATTCCAGAGTGGGGGATGGTGTCGAAAGCCTTGGCGAGATCTAGGTAGGTTTTGTGTACCACCTTACCCTCATCTACAGCTTTGGTGACAGCTTCAAAGAAGTCTATCAGGTTTAGGAGACATGATCTGCCTTTTACAAACCCGAACTGGGTAGGGTCCAGAGTTTGGAGATTACCAATGTAATTGTTTATAAGTTCCATGATGATATATTTCATAGCATTGCAGACCAGGCTCGTCAGGCTAATGGGGCGATAGTTCCCGGAGTCCGTGGTGGCTCCCCCTGTGTGGAGTGGGATAACCATTGCTGTGCACCATTCTGTTTGGGCTCATCCAGCAAATTCGATCTGAGGTAATTCAGGCAGGAGAGGGGATTTGTGGTTAGGGGAGGAGTCAGAGCTCTCGGATCCAATACTATGGTATAAAGTGCCAAGGTCAGATCTGACAACCCTCATGTTGAACCAGATGCAAATAAAATAACACAGATCTATTATTATGGTAAGTTTGTAACTTTCATTTTTGCAGCACAAAAGACCTGGAATGGGGAGTGCTTGACACCAGGAAAGGCCATCATATTTTGCCTTTTAGGTACTTAGAAAGATTTAGATCCTGTATCTTTGGCACTCCCGTAGAACATGTTGGTGGTCTGCACTGCCACTATTCACAGGGATACTTTTCAAAAATGTTCTTAGTTATTAAAAATAAGGGGGGTGGGGGTTAAACCCTGCACTCTTGACACAGACGAGCAGCAGCCTTAATTCACTATGTTAAATGATCAGATTTTTTTTGTTTTGTTTTGCTCTTCAGTGATTGACATCCCCTGCATTACATGAGACAAGGCACCTTAAGAGGTAACACTGCGAGCTTCTTGTAAAATCAGTGACAGACAGTTGAGAGATGGTGGTTTCTCTTTGTGGGAGTAATCTTCTGAACAAAGTTGGAAAAAACACTAGATAACACCAGAAAAATTTTTCCCAATATTGCTTGGACTTCCCAATGCACTTTACAAACATTAAGATTGAATGAAACAATATCTGCCATTATTGACTGTAAGGATACAGGATTTTTTGTGGGTAGGGATAAAAAAAGAAACATCAGGGATGTTCTGCCAGCCCAAGAACATGTAAGAGGTATGTCAGTGTGTGCCCATTTGTGTGGGGAAGTGAATGAGTGACCACATCCTGACACATTCACCCCAGTCTATCGACAGCTGATCTGATATTGTCCTTTTCATTCATTCCTCAACTGAGTGATCTCTGATCCAACCTTGGATCATGCTCGACCACTTTTTCCAGATTCATAGATCCAATTTTTATGCTCCTCCCTTTGCCCATAATGCCCTACTAACCTAGTATACCTCAGGTCTCATTTGCTGGCATGTTGCTCAGATGCAGATCTCCTGTTGAGCAATTGGCCGTTATTTTTTTTTTCAACTTTTAAGGGTTATAAGTTTCCACTAGATTATTTTTGCCTTTCTTTTCATTTGTCCCCCTTACCCTGTAGTTCTTGGGGTCGGTCTGTCATGTAGTTCTTTTTTCTTACCCTTTAGTTTCTTGGATACTCTTTGTTGGTAATCCTGTCTTTCTTTTCTGTCTCCCTTTTCCCACCCTTTAGAGGGCATTCCTTTGTACCTGAAACAAGAGAGAAACAAAAAATGTAAAAAAAAAAAAAAAAAAAAAAAGATTTTTTTTTTGTCTATGTATGTATATATAAAGAAAAGCTGTTTTATAAAATAAATAAATATATATATATATATACATATATATATATATATATATATATATATAATTTTTTGAGAATTATGGCAGATATGATGACTGTAGTACAGTTCCCAATTCTTATGACCACATAGCATAGTGTGTGTTCACTGCTTGGCACAGCCCATTTAGATACCAGCTACACTATCTGTGAAAGTTTTAACTCTAGAGCTTTTGGTGACTGTAGAAATAAATTGGTGCTGAAAGGCCGTCTTCCTTCTACTTTCTCTTTTATAGCTAGTGGGGCTCAACCCCCCTGTAAGAGGTCTGAAAAGGGAAGCCTGAATTGGCTCTGAAGGGTAAGGACTCCAGGAGCCCTTTCTCCTTGAAGCCTAAGTTGCCTCTGATTCAGTCACCACGATACTCACTGGAGCTTGATCTATCTTTGATTCCCTTCTCCCTTTTTCCAGGTGGCTCTGAGGAAGCACTCTAGGCCACCATCTGCCATCTCCACCATTAGGTCTGCCAGGAGTTTGTCTGAAGCAGAGGTGGCTAAGATGATGAGGAAGTTCCTCGGAGCTCAGATTCAGATGGGGGGTAATCCTGGCTCTGGCACCTCTTGGACCCATGAGTTTGCACTCCACTGTCCCTCAATTAATATCATTTTCTCAGATCCATCCTGTGGTTTCAGAGCCGTCAAATCCAAGATACTTGAGGGCGTCCTCAGTGGATCTGAAGACAGGTTGTTTTTCATCTGCGACCGTGTCCCTGAATCATTCTGTTCCAGTCCTTTCAAAGCAGGAAGACTCTCTGATCCGAAGCACTGGTGCCA
This sequence comes from Protopterus annectens, assembly GCF_019279795.1. Taxonomy (NCBI): domain Eukaryota; kingdom Metazoa; phylum Chordata; order Ceratodontiformes; family Protopteridae; genus Protopterus; species Protopterus annectens. Next base: position 652,862,745 of record NC_056750.1, read on the forward strand.
GCTCTTGCCTCTAGGTACTTTGGCACTTGGCGCTAGTGTCTGAGAATGGGACAGGGGCTTGGGGGGAGCACAGGGAGTTTCAGCTCTAGTGCTGTCAGCTTATATTTCTCCTAGACCCTTTGCTTTTGAAATAGTGAGGAAAGCCTTCTGTCTTCCTAGAGAGAGAACATCCTTGACCCCTTCATATCCTATCTTTATTCCACTGTAGGGTTTGAGTTCTGAGCCTGTCACTTCTATCCTTCCAGGAGAGGCGACCCATTCATACTTCCAGTCAGTCCTTCAGGACCCCCCTGTCACTTCCAGTACCTCACCAGACCATCCCACGGATGAGGTCTCTTGGAAGACAACGTGCAAAAGTAGACAATTAGATTCCTGTCTGGAATCTCACACAGACATCAATGAAGGGGAAGGATCGCCCAGCACTCTACTTGAGGATGTCTGCTTTGAAGGATCCCCTGGAATTTTCAAAGCAAGAAAGTGGATGGTCTTCTGACCACCCTCCCCCTTTCTCAGGAGTAGTCAGGTTCCTGGAGGCTTTCAGGTCTGGCCTGGCTTTGTCTTGGGTAACCCCCCACCCCCATCCTAGATGATGAGTTGATAGACCTTGTCTCATGCTGTGCATGGAAGGAGCCAGATACTGTGGGCCTATCCCCAATTGCCTGGATAGAAACTTAGCTCCCTCAAAGGACAGAGCACACTGGAGTAATAGGTGGAATAGTCATGGCAGCAGCCACTAAAAGAGCTTGCAGAGCAGAAATCTGTCCATCCTTCTAACAGGGAGCCTAAGGCTTTGGACAGATCTGGAAAGCACATTTACGCAAAGAGATTTGACAAATGAGCTCTCCAAATTGCTTTCCAAGTCCATGTCTGTGGAGGACCAGAACAAGATTTCTTCATAACTGGCCACCCTTCAGTCCTCCTCTAATGCACCCATGAGGCCAATATACCATGCTGTATAGGGTACCTTATGGGCAGTGGGTTCAGGCATAGCCGTGAAGAGACTTGCTTTGATATGCTGCATGTGTAATTTTGCAGAGTCCTTCAAGTCTTTGTTCATCAGCGTTCCTTTTGATGGATCATATTTGTTTGGCTGAAAGTTGATGGAAGTGCTTTCCAGATGTGAGCAAGATAGTGTCTGCCATCAGCATCCATTTTTCTGTCCTCAGTAACCTTCTTCCCAGAATCAATGAAGAGGTAGAAAGGTGTGGTTTCACAAGTCCTAGTGTCCTTTCCAAGACTCACTTGGAGGTAGTTCCCCCAGAGGCAGAGGGGGAAGAGACTGCAGTGAAAGACACCTCCATCGTGGCATAGGTGTCCAACAGAACCAGGATTTCCAGGATTCCTTCTCTGACAAGACCCTACCACCAATCCCAAAATGTTGCTTGGTTGCTGTTCTCTGGAAGCAGTCGAGGGGGGGCACTTATCTGTGCACCACAAAGCCTGTAGCATCCATTTCAAAAGATTCTTGAGTACAGAGGATTATATCCAGAGGTTATTTCTTACCATTTAGTACCAAAAAAGACAGGGGACTTGACTCATCTTGGATCTCAGCAAACTAAACCAGCACATGAAATATTCAAAGTTCTGGATGGTTGTGGTTCACTCAATTTTGCCCTGCTGCAAAAGAAAGATTGTGTGTGCTCGATGGAGCTTCAGGATGCATACTGTCACATCAAGATGAAGAGGCACTCCAGAAGATATCTGCTTGTTCGGCTGGGAGTCCATCATTATTTGTTCAGAGCACTACTTTTTGGCATCACCACAGCTGCCATGGTGTTCACCAAATGTATGGTGGTGTTGGCAGCTCACCTGAGAGTGCTGGGATTCCATCTGTTTCCGTATCTAGAAGACTAGGACCTGACTGCTGCAATCAGGTATCTATATACAAGCAAGGGACTATTTGTTCCAGTTATGTCTCCATCTGGGCATCACAGTCAACTACAAGTCAGCTCACACCTACACAGAATCTGGAGTTCATAGGTGCTCATCTAGACATGGTCAATCAGATAACGTCACTTCGTCCAACAACAGTACAAACCATCAGATCCTAGATCATGAAGTGATCTCTCATTCTTCTCCAGCATGACTAGTCTTGCAAGCCTTAGGGTCCATGCCAGCAGCAGTTATTCTGGTTCCATTAGACTGATTTCATATGCAGATTCTGCAGTGGACTCTGTCAGTAAAGTGGTCTGTTCTCCAGTAGCCCTTGAATGCACCAGTCAGGATCACACAAGTTTTCAAGAAATACCTTCTTTGGTGGATCTATTCAAAGGAAGATTCTGAGGGCCATCCGTTTGTTCACCCACCGCCAGTAGCCACAGTGACCAAGTATGCCTCCCAACTGGGGTGGGGCATCCCTTGGGAAGAACAGTCTCCAGAAGAGGCTAAGTCACATATCAATGTCCTGGAAATGAGAGCAGTCCTCCTAGCATTGCAGGCTTTTAAGATGCTGTTCCAACTGGGGTGATCACATTTCAAATGGATAATACGTCTGTAGTCTGGTACATCAACAAATGGGGGAACCAGATCTTATCCTCTATGTTGAGAGACAGTGTGCGTGTAGCAGTGGACAGTCTCTTCCTGCTACTTTCTCATAGCCATGCACATACCAGAGAAAGCCATTGTGCTTGCAGACAAAATAAGAAGGTCCATTCTGATGCCTCATGAGTGGTCTCTCAATGTCAGCATGGCAAAGAGAATTTTCAGTAGATGGGGCTAGCCATGCTGCATTCTTTTTGCTTTTCCCCTCAACAAATGCAGGAGATTCTTCACCCTAGTTTCCCCCTCTGGGGAGCCGCCAAGAGATGCTCTAGCTCACAGTTGGCAATGTCGTCTCCTTTATGCTTATTCCTATTTGTCTAATAACCAAATTCTTGCTGAAAGCATACTGGTTGAAGAGCAGAGTTATCCGCGTTGCACCTTTTTGGCCTCATCAAATTTGGTTTCCTTCCCTGTGGGGCCTCATCTTCTGTATTTGCCCTTGATTCTGGACCCCAGTCCAGACCTCCTATGTCATCCAGCAGTGATGATCATGTGAACATAACAGGCCTCTTGCTGACTGCATGATTTCTCATGTTTCAGTAACTGCTAGACAGCCCAGGCTTACTTTCCCACTCGGGCATGTTCTCTTGTCTTTTCAAAAGGCTTCTACCAGGAAAACGTACAAAAGTAAATGAAAGACGTTTTCATTTTGGGCCCTAGAAATTTGCACCCCTTTTCTGCCCCAATACCCACTGTCCTTGAATTTTTAGCTTCCATTTTTTTATGAGGGGGATAGTTTCTCCACCATTAAAATGCAGTTGACTGCCATTTCCAACTTTCCTTCAGGTGAAAAATCATTTTTCTTTGGCCTCTTCTAAGTTGTGCAATGTTTTTCTGAAAGGCACCTTCTTACTTAAGGATCCTATTCAGTGGGATTTAACTGCCTTGCTTCAAGGTCTGATCCAAAGTCCCTTTGAACCTTCAGCCAAGAGAGACCTTAAATTTTTGTCCTGGAAAACAATTTTTCTAGTCAGCTGGATGAACATCTGAACTCCAAGCACTTTTCTCCAAATCTCCCTAACTGTTTTTTTCGCAAGGATGGAGTTGCTTTATGTGACAATCCATCCTTTTTACATGTGGTGGCTTCCGAGTCTAATATTAATCAAGTTATTAACCTTCTGGTTTTCTTCTCCAAATTTTCTAATAAAGGTGAATACGTGCTCTATCTTTTGGATGTGCGCAGGCAACTTTGATTTTATCTCCATTGAACCAAAGATTTCAGGAAAACTGAACAATTTATTTGCATCCTTTTCACCAAACATATCAGGCATGGCAGTTTCCAAAGTGAATTTATCCAAATGGCTGACTGCATATCCTTGGACTCTAGCCAGAGAGGGTAGTCTTTGCCTAAGTACCCCAGAGCACATTCCACAAGACGACCTATGGCCACTTCTTCAACTTTTTGGTCAAGAACATCGAAAGATGACATTTGTGCCACTGCCACTTGGTCCACTGCTCGTACCTTTGTTACTGATTACAAGTTTGATTTGATTTCTAGGAATAGAGTTGCTTTTGGCTATGCATTACTCCAAAATACCATTCCCTGAGGACCATCCAAAGTTCAAATAGCTGGGGACTCTGTCCCATCAGTTGAGGGATGAATGAAAAGGACATCATCAGGTACAGAAGTTTTGTACTCACCATAACGATGCATCTCTGTTGTCCATTTTCATTCTTCCTCAACTTCCCACCCTCCTATAACTCATTTTCCTTTCTTCCTGGAGAGCTCCAGTTTTATCTCTGTTATCTCTGCCTTATAGATTCTTTTTCGTATCAGCCATGTATTATTGGGGGTAGTAAACTCAATCTGAGATATGCTAGGTTACTGTGGCATTATGGGTAAAGGGAGGAGCTCGAAAGTTGGATCCGTGAATCTGGAAAAGGCATCCGAGCTGGATTCCAGGTCAGATTTGAGACCCATCAGTTGAGGAAGAATGAAAATGACCAGCAGAGATGCATCATTATAGTGAGTACATAACGTTTGGTTTCTTTAACTGCCAATGGATCAGAGACACTGTTCTAAACACCTTTTGGCAAAAGTGGAGTTTTTCTTATATCTCCACTGTTGTCCAACCTCTGAGTAGATGTATATAATTTTGGGAGGTGTGGTGTGCTTTCCCCCATGTCATGCAGTGGGTGTAGTGGGACTTGGTCTCTGTCAAAAAATGTTGGAGAACTGCTGCAAGGTGGTTCAACTTAACTGTTTCAGTCTATCATAGTCTAAGAAACTGCTGTCAGTAGCTCTGCATGAATCCACTGTGTCAGTGAGTTGTGTGGATTGCCACTGTTGACTACTGCAGGAAAGTGCTGATTAATTCAGAGGCCTGCAGAATAGATTTCCTCATTGAAGCGAGCATGTCTCTGAATTTCCATTTCCTGCATCATGGAAGCAGTCCCTTTCGGCCACAGCTGTTATCACCAGTGGTGGGATTATATCAGAATACCTCAGCATATCTAAGACGTGGGTGCATGGTGGAGGAAACAGCTGTCAATTTTTCAATGAATGTAAGAAGTTAAAGATATATAAATATTGACTTTCTGTTATATGGAATATATGTAGGAATAATGGGAGATGTGGAGGTTAAACTGGAAAAATATTGATAAGTGCTATGTAATAAATAGTGGAATGTAAAGGAAATGTTGAAAAAAATTTGGTTGTGAAAATGAGTATGTGAGGGGCGGGTTAATTGATGGGATGTGCTATGATTTTATTTTGTCTGTCAATATCTGTGCATGTAAATTGTAATGACTTTAAATAATTTACTGTAAAAAAATGTGAAGACAAAGACTCCTCCTGTAAGTACCATGGGATCTTGTGCATGCAGTTGTGCTACCACAACTTAGGTAGATGAAGCCTCGGTAACCATATCATCCTAGAGAATGAGCAGTCCAGAAAGCAGTACCTGCTTTATTCTGCCCTGCAGTATCAGTATTGGGAAATGAATCTAAGGAGCTAGTATGGTAATAGAAATCACAGCCTTCTGATCTCCCAGTAGTTATTGCAGAGGATTAATACTATAGTCCCAGGGTTGGAGTCCATCAGTCTCTGTTTGCCTTGTGGGTGATTGAGAAAGTCGTTTAGTCAGTGCTCTGGGACAGGTGGAAAACTTGGCTAGGCTCCTCACTGGTCTTTTTGACTGCATGTCTGATATCTACCAGTGAACAGCATCAAAAGTGAGTGTGCTGCCGTTGAAACACTAATTTGACTGACTGTAATTTCACATGAGAATCCTCAGCTGCCCAGAGTCTGGCAAAGAGGGGTTGGGCTATACCATTGTCAACTATCTGTACATTTGTTAAGAAGAGGGAGGAAAGGAGCTTTTAAGTGATTTCCTTCTGTTGGAGAGAAATGTGTAATGCTTCTCTAATGTGGAGAAGGAATGGGGATGCAAAACTTTCTGCACAAAAGTTTCCCTAAAAAGCTGCTCTCATCTTCAGCTGTAGTTCTTTTCCTATCCATCCTGGACTGAGAATAATATTAACAAAGAAGCGTGGTCCATGCAATTTTATTCCACCATTCACTCACATGTAAATGTAGCTCCTCTGCTACTACCTTGAACAAGTAAAACCATTGCTAAATTTATTAATTTATTGACATTTGATTACTGGGAAAGTCTGACTGGGTAGGAGCCCATTTTCAGCGGAGGCCTGTGGTGAAAAGCTCCAAAGTATTATAAAATATTTTAAGAATAATAATTTTACAGTCTTTAACTGCATTTGTTATCTGTATTATTTTTAAGGTATTTATACCAAATTAGACTTTTTATGAAAATATTGGTTGAGTAGGTAAAAGTTATGTGACAGTGATTTAATAGTTACATTAAAGTAAGTTAGTATAATACAAACAGGAGTTGCAATATGAAGTGAGAGAAAGGCAGGGGAGAGAAACTGATAAAAGTTAGGAAGTGAGTGAGGATGGGAGAGTAAGGAGATGTAAGGTATGAATACGTATTTGTTCACATTTAGAGATATAGTTTATCCTGGTATTTAAGAAAAACAGAGCTAGCTTTTGTCAAGGAAGTCTTTTTAGAAAGGTTTTGAGGGATGGGAGGGGGGAGGGTACTGACCTGATAGATAGAGATAACGAGTTCCAGGCCTGAATAACATGGTACAAGTACACAGGGCTGGTGTTAGCATTTTGGGGGTCCCCTGGGCACTTCCAGTTTAAGTATCAACCTGTCGCTGGCACCCTTTCCTGTCCATCCTTTTAGTTCATGCTACAAACTTTTTGGCATAATATGCACAGTCTGACCTGTAGGTAGAGTGCTGTTACATTGCAACAGGACTAAGTACTACACTATGTTGGCCCATCTCAGAAAGCGACATTCACAGTTACTGGCATTTAGTTGAAACTATGATACATTACAACAACTCTATGTACAGGGCTGGACTAAGGTGAAATTGAGCCCCAGGCACTGCCTACTGTTTCAGCCCCCTCAAAACATGCACATTCTCCAGTACTCCCATCTGTTTCTCCCCATCTTGGATTTCCCACACCATGCACATTACTTTTTTCTTCCATTTCTCACATTTTGCCTTTTTCTTCATATTTTTTTCAAGAAGCCATAACTTTTTTTTCTTTTTACAAAACCTTTTCATCCAGTGACGGCTTGAAGAAAAATTATAATTAAGGAAAGCAATTCATTGTTGCTGTTCAGCTTTAGCTTTCCTTGCATCCTTTCAACATACCTTTCCTGACAGAGAGCACAGTAATGACGATTTAGGAAGTAACTCAAGTAAGCCGGTGCCATCAGAAGCCATATGATTTGTCGATGCTCTGGGATGCATTTTAGAGCATTTCCCAACCCTTTAATCCAACAGTGGCCTAAACAAAGATCATAAGTAAGGAAAAGACCATAAGTCTTATTTTTCTCTTTCAGTGAAGACATAAGTTGTGCCCAAGGTTTAATGTTCACAGTTGACAAAATAGTAGCTCACAATAAACTAACAAGCCAGTTGTGAGGATATACAGATCCTGTCTGGGAATACTGTCTGACTCCCTAATCGCTCCAAAAAATACAGTCACTGCCTTTGTATCCCTCTGGCGTTAGATTGGGATGAAAGTAGAGGTTCAAATGGCCACAGTCATGTATTTCAAGTGACTGATGAAAAACATATACATAGCATTCCTCCTCACTGCTCAATCCTATACCCCCAAAACAACCACCTGTATACATTTCTGATGTTTGATTGTGAGGAAAGTAAAAAAAAAAAATAATGATTGCAGTAATGTATTCAGGTTTGTTGCTCCTAGGCAGTGCACTGCACCTACAGGAGCTAAAGTAACTTTCTTTGTACACATCTGAGGTCTGTTAGAAAAGTAAAGGAAAAAATGACCACAGAATCCTAAGCCACCCACATAACCTACAGCATATCAATTTATTCAATCTGGAGAGTGGGGGCTACCAGACTCCTAGAAGATCTAAGTGCCTGAATGTTCTGCGATATATTTTATGCCTTACTTTTGAAAAATAGTTACTTGTTAGCTGTAATTTTTTACTGATACCTAGAAGAATAATGTGTGTGTACTGACATTATTGGATGTGTGCACTGATGAAAATCAGTGATATGTTTCACACACACGCACATAAGTCACAACAATGCTAGTTTTGTACTTATTTCAGCAAATGGCAATACATTATTAAATACTGGTACTGCAACACCAGATCAGTGACTGCTGTTTAGCAGTCATCAAACAGCATGAGTAAGTCACTTTTATTTACCTCATTGTGGAGTAAATGAATACCTATCGCTGTCCCTGATATCACAGATATTCCCTGATTTCACCTCATAATTTTGCTCTGTCTTAATAAATCCAGTCATCAGAGCTGTATACTTATTGTCCAAAAATGCATGTTGGTGCAAAATGTGTTATTCTAGTAACTTTTTAAGTGAATTAGAGTAATGTTTAAAACATGCTCCTCATTTTGATTCTTTATTCTGCTATTTTTGGCACTGAGCAGAATTCTTCAGTAAAGACATTGAGAGTTGTAGTATCTGGTGTTCTGCTAGTATTTGTCAACCCCCCAGAAAGAGAAACAATCCCTGAAAATCAGAAACATTAGCTGTTCTTAAAATCCATGGTGTGAACTGAGATCAGTCAGTTTGAGCTGCTGACCTCTCTAGTGCTTACCTTGCTCATGTTCATTACCAGCTTTGTCCTGGCAGGGGTCATATCACAGTTCTGTTCAGGTTAAAGAGTGTAATCAGAAATTAATACATTTTTCTCCTCAATTTTTCCCAAGCAACAGCAGCTGTTGTGGGACCCCCATACCATCAAGGATGATAAAGGCGCCCTTCTGCAGCCGCAGGTATTGCAGGTACCTAAAGCTGGCTATGTTAGTTTTAGTGAAGAGGGTGTCCACCAACACGGTTCAACAAAAGCAGGGGCATTATGTCAGTGGTAAAATATTTAATGGAATAGTAAGGCCTGATGCTTGACAAAACACTGTTACTATAACTAAAGATCTTTAAATTTTGAAGGAGATATAAACAAGTTATTGTTACCTACCTGGTTTATTAAACATACAAGCTTGCTGTACTAGCTTTTGTTGGTTTGCCAGGCATGTCATAAAGTATCAGTATATGATAACTTGCTGTGGTTGGGGGCCCGCCAGGATCAAGGAGCCCCCAACAACTGCAGGGTTCTCTGGTGCCTAAAGCGGGCTATGCGAGTACAGACAGTGCTCAGCAGATTTGATAAGTTTGTGGACAGACAGAAGTTTTTGGTCACTGAATCGTAATGACCCATTAGGAATGTAGTTGCATGGAATGTGTAGTGCTGGATAAGCTGATGTATTCTGGATAATTTTGTAGGTGGTGAGATGATGTGTATGTGTTGATGGGGTAGTAGTAACCAATTTAGGCTAGTGGGTTCTGAAAGGAGTATTTGCTGCAAATTTAGGAACTTTTTTGTAGCATTATTTAAGTTTTGATTTATTTTTTTTTGTGATGCCTAGAGATTTGTAAGGATGGAAGTCCCATAAAAAAGTGTGGAGAGGAGAATAAGTAGTGGTAAGTCTAGCTTTAGTTGCGTCGGTGAGAAAGTTTGGGGACTCTATAAAAGCAGACCTAATGTTTGAGTTTTTCTTATTCAATTTTGTATATGCAGGTCGAATTTAAGATTATCATCCACTATCTTCCCTAATGAGCATATGCTAAATGGGCATAACAAGCACAATAAAAGGGCAACATAAACTTAAAAAGCAAGGCGACTGCATGTCTTGGTGAAAGACCATGTTTTGGGGATGACCTACTGTTTCACATTGACCGAAGCCATTCATAGCATAACTAAGGTTGTTTGAAGTATCTCAGAGTATGTGAAGTGTTTAGTGTGCGTGCTTTATTATGTTGCAATTATTTCAAAGAGTTTGCTGTGTGCAAAGTACAGTTATTTTGCAAAGTGTAGTCAAAGTACAGCCATTTCGAAAAGTTTCTTGTGCTGTGTACATTTATTTGCAGAGTGGCGCCATTTTAAAGTATTTCTTATACACTGTACAGAGTTATTTCGCAAAGTGCAGCCATTTTGGAAAGTTCTTGTGCCATATGCAGTTTATTTGCAAAGTGCATTCATTTCGAAATGTTTATTACTCTGAGTTTCTTGTGAAGTGTACAGTTTATTCACAAAGTAGTCATTTCAAAATATTTCTTACACCAATAAGGAGTGGTTTCGCAAAGTATAGTAATTTTAAAGTATCCTTGGACTACGAAGACTTATTTGGCAAAGTGCAGTTATTTCGGTGTTGTGCTGTTGGGCATAATAGCAAATCAACAAACAAAAAAAAAAGTAGTCCAGCAAAAAGCAGGCGAGGCACACTAATCCACCAAGGGCAGAAGTTTGTCACACCAAAAGATAAGCGCTTTCATCTCTGCTCATTCATAGACCTCATCAGATAAATGCAATAAAACAAGAACAGTCCTTAAAAACATTTTCAAAATGACACCCCCTCCTAAACTCAACCTGTCACAAACAAATCGTAGACTAAATGAAGCTACTTAAAGAAACATCACTCTACAACCATGTCAAAGAGCTATTAAACCAAGCTGAATTATATTAAAACTATACTGATAAATTAAATTAAGACATAAATATTCCTAAACCACACATACTTATTTAAATATACATATGTTGTATACATAAACTTCTAGTATGTACAAAAATTTCACCCAGAAAGTGTTACCAAAGAGATGTGTATGTATATATGTATACACACTATCTCTCAAGCATTTTTAAATGGAAGGAACATTTTAAAATAGGATGTATGAACAGCTTAGGGACATAAAAATAAAAAAAAGAAACATGCTCTGGCCAAGCATTGTATGGAAAGACCTGGCCATTCTTTTAAATTTATTATACTTGATGCCTTTGATTTAGATGCAAGAGGGGGACCGTGGACACTCCTTTTAGAGAAAAAGGAGTCGCCATGGCAGATATGTTTAAATGCAGCACACTGGCCTGGATTAAATGACCACCTCTCTATTTCTTGTCTTTTAAAATTAAAAATGCTTGAGAGATAGTGTGCATTTTGTTTGTGATAGGTTGAGTTTGTGGGGTGGGGGGGTGTTGTCTTGAAAGTGTATTCCTTTAACCACTCCTACTGCCTTCTCTTTTCCCCCACCCCCCTCTTTTCTCATACAGGTTAAACTGCTACAACTTAGTACAGGCATTGGTTCATCCCTGCTCTGCTTACCCTCACTTAGTTCGTGCTTGCTTCACACCCTTCCCTGCCCCCAAATACCTCCTGCCCCTGGTGCTGCTACATGTGTTGGTACTAGACCACATCCCACATTTTTAAACCAATCAGTAACAACTTGTCACTCAACAGCACCACTCTCAACCTGATATCACCAGTCCTCCAACTCTACTATTCCTTTTGCCTAAGTTTCAAGTACCATTCAGTAGGTATGCTATCACCCAGTATAGTCTTATTAACTCTATTTCTACCACTTTTACTCATCCCATATCTCCTAACCGCCTATGAATATCAGGATCACCCAGGTTTCCACTACCCTAAATTCCAAACATCCATCCCATCTACAACAGATGATAATGCACCCTTACTCACTCCCCTCATGCTTACCTCTTTAACCCCTAAATACTACCATCTTACTAGACCTAGTTACATTAATCATAAAACTAGACACTATTACAAAACTTTATTCAAAATCTTAAAACTTATACTCAGGATACACTACAACCTTACAAAGGATGGCGACATCCACCCAAACCCTGGTCCATCCCCACCTGTTGGCCCTAATCCCCCTACTATATCTCCTACCACCATAGCTCCAACAAATAGACCTCCTAGCTCATTGCTGGCCTGCCATCTAAACATTAGGAGCATAAATAACAAAACTCAGCACCTGCATGCCCTCTTAGCTGTTCATTCTCCAGATATATTATGCCTAACAGAAACGTGACTGAAGCCTGCCACCAAGGACCATGAGATTCTGCCACCAGGGTATAGTATGTTTCGACTGGACTGTGCCACCAGAAAGGGTGGTGGGGTAGCCATACTTTACAAGTCTACCCTATCTGTCAGCATAGACACCCAACAACCACCCCAGTTCAATAATGATGAAATTCTTATCTCAAAACTACAAATTAACAAAAGCAAAAATGTAAACATTGTTTGTGTCTACATTACCCCAGGGAGGAACACAGAAACTTTAGAAGACTTCTTATATTGGTTATCCAATAACCACCCCCAAGAAACAATTGTTCGTGGGGATTTCAACATTGACTGGAACACTTGCTCTTGTGAAACCCCCACAACCCACATAAACCTCTATGGATTTACTCAAATCATAACCTCCCCCACCAGGACAGGAAAACCCAATAACAAGGAAAGTATCATAGACTGGATACTCATCCATACCCATCTTCAATCTTATAAATCAGGCACTTTGCCTGATTACCTAAGTGACCACTGTCTCGCCTATGTAATCAAGCTCAAAGTAGACTGCTCCTATCAACCCACCTATAGAACATTAAGAAACAACAAGAATTTTATTCTAACCAAGTTCCAAAATGAACTTAAGGCACACAACTGGTCAGTACTAAAAAGTATCCCCCTAGATGAAGCAGTAGCATACTTTAACACCAAATTCCTTGCTATTCTTAACTCCCATGCTCCCAGCTGCTGTATTAGAACCAAAGTTAATATTGCACCATGGCTTTCTAAAGATACCAAAACCAAAATTTCACTCAGAAACAAAGCATGGGCCACCTACCGAAAAACAAAAGCCCCACTTGATCAACTAAGATTCAGACAGCTAAGGAATGACACAAAAAAATCCCTAACCTTAGACAAAAATAACCACTACTACCATCTACTGCAAAAACACTAAAACAAACCTCAAATGTTCTGGGCAGGATTAAACAAACTACTTCACCCAGGCCAAACTGCCACTCCACCCCCCCTCAGCTTCCCAACAAAAATCCCCAGTAGACATTGCTAATAACTTCAACAGCTTCTTCACAGAGGCTTTCCAGTCTCTAGCCAATCAACTCTCTCCCAATGGCTCTAATTCTAATGTAGCCGCAACTAGTACCCAAACATACGTTACCTTCCAACCTGTTCCTACTCAACTTATTCATGCCCTACTTAAGAAACTAAGACCCACCACCTTGGCTGCCAACCTCCTCCCAGCAGACAATCTGCAAAAGGCTGCTGACACCATAGCCTGCCTCATCTCTATTTTGATCAACAGAGCTATATCTGAAGCTACTGTACCCAAGATATGGAAAATCTCCCATGTCATACCTCTCCATAAAGGAGGTAGTTCCACCGAACTGTCAAACTTTAGACCCATAACTTTTCTGTCCCCTCTATCTAAAATTGTGGAGAAGTGTGTACACATACAGCTCATGCACTACCTCACACAGAACAAGCTGTTGTCCAACTTTCAGCATGGCTTTAAGCTACACCACAGTACTGCTTCTACCCTCCTCTCTTTTCTCTAACGTCATTAACCACAACCGCAATAATAACAAACTATCCTCAGCACTCTTTCTAGATCTATCCAAGGCTTTTGGCATGGTTGACCATAAAATGCTTATAAATACCTTGAAGGCCTTCTCCTTAAACAACCATGCACTCCAGTGGTTTCAGTCCTACTTGCAGGGCAGGCAACAGGCAATCATATGGCAGGACAAGCTATCATCTTGCCTACCCATCACATTAGGAGTCCCTCAGGGCTTGATACTAGGACCCCTTCTTTTCTTCATCTTTATCAACGACCTTCATTCAGTCTTCCCAGATGCTGCCTGCATTCAATATGCAGATGACTCCACCGTGATTTGTTCTGACACCTCACCAGCTACTTTATTCACATTAACCCAAATTACCTTCAGTGCAGTGGAAAAATGGCTATGCAATCAAGATCTAATCCTAAACCCCAAAAAAACTAAGTTGCTCCTCTTCTCCCTCACATGCAGAGCCCCCTGCCAGCCTTCAACATAACAGCTAACAATGGTACTATCATCTCCCCAGAAGCCCAAACTAAACTACTGGGTATCATAGTTGATAACCTGAAGTTTGATATGCATATCAATCAAACTATCAAAACCATTAATAAAAAACTTGGCTCTCTCTACAAATCAAACCTTTCCTTACCTAACTTGCAAGAACTGCAATTGCCCATTCCCATCTGCTATCAACTCTTCTCTGTGCCTCACCTCAATTGTCCAACTTAAACAAAACAGATGTTAATAAACTATCATCCTGCGATAACCACATTGCCAGATTTGCTACTGGCGCAGCCTACCGGACACACCACTGTCACAACCTAAATCGCCTAGGATGGTTTGAACTGCCAAGCCTACTGCAGTTCAAGCAGCTAATAGTGGCACATAAAGTCCTTTACCAACCAGAACATACACCTGCACTAAAAAATATTATCAGTCCCTACACCAGCACCCGGCCACTGCGATCATCCACTAGACTGCTAGTTCAAACATGCAAATCCAACTACTCAGCTGGAGACTCTCTGTTTGCCAACTCTGTTGGAAAAATATGGAACAGACTCCCAGCTGACTTGACCCTAGAACCCTCACTAACTCAGTTCAAAAACAAACTTGAGAAATACTTCAAAACTCATTGGTTATGTCCTTGCACTAACCCTGACTAGTGACCTCTCAATTTCTTGGTGTTTTACCTTCAACTACTTCTAACTTTTTTCTACCACTCCATTTCAGGAAGGGTCAGTTGTATAACTGCTGCTCAGTGTGTCTTAAACCTGAATGTAATGTTATATATGTTTAATTTTGAAAATAATGTTATGTTTTGTAAAGTATTTTATAATAAGTACTATATGTGCTAAATGCTGGTATTGCTTATGACTGTAATCTGCTTGAAACTAGCATTTGCTAAATGTCCAATGTGTATTATTATCTTGGAGCTTTTCACCCCAGGCCTCCGCTGAAAACGGATATGTATCCAGTTGGACTATCCCAGTCAACAAATGTAAAATAAATAAATAAGTTAGTGTGCTTCACCTGCTTTTTGCTGGACTACTATTTTTTCTGTTGGGCATAATTACAAGTTCTGGCATAATGTTCTGTCATATTTATATGTGTTCATACATAATTCCAAGCACCTTCCCTATTGTGTGTTGAAATGGCAGAGACATTTCGCAGACCTAGTCCACTTGTGTTTGATCATAATATTGCAGAGAATTGGAGAGTATTTGAGCAGGAATACAATATTTTCATACAAGCACCTTTTCTGACAAAGATGCACATACGAGGGCATTTATTTTGCTTAACTTAGCTGGGTCAGATCCATTCAAAGAGAGCATTCATTTGTGTATGCACCAGCAGTATATGCAGGAAAGGGGGAAAACCTGCCATATTGTTGTACCAGCTGAATCAAGAGAGGACCCTGAGTGCTTCTGATTCCTTATCCAGATTGGCCAGAAATACCACAGAACAGCTTGATGCAGAGAATTTTGACTTTGATGTCATGGACGTGCGTAATTTTTTTACCATAAGACTTGATAAGCTGAGAGATCATACAAAGACTGATCCAATTTTGCAGAAGCTCAACCACTTCATCAATGCTGGATGGCCGTCAAGGCAATCTTGTGTACCGCCAGAAGTGCAACCTTATTTTCCAATACAGAGATGAGATGCTGATTGAAGATGGTATAATTTTCAAAGGCCCCAAAGTTATTGTTCCTACTTCCTTACCACATGAATATATTCAGATTTTGTATCGTGGCCACCCAGGTTCTGAACCTACCAAAAGAAGGGTGAGAGGACTAATATTTTAGCCTTCTCTGTCAAAAGGCATTGATAAGGTGGTTTCATCTTGTTCAGTATGCAACAGTACTAAACCGCATTTGCAGAGAGAGTCACTTCAGCTAAGCCAGATTCCTGAACTACCTTTGTTAACAATAGCCATTGACATATTTGAGTGGAACAATCAGCATTAACTTACTGTTGGTAGACTCTTATTCGAACTGGTTTGAGATCGATTTACTACCTAACCTAATGTCCAGTGCTGTTATTACTAACTTGAAATGTCATTTCTTAGTCCATAGTAGTTCACACAAAGTTATTTCTTACAACGGTACCCAGTTTGCCAGTCAATTATTTCAGAAATTTGCAAAAGAGTAGGACTTTATCCATGTTACTAGTAGTCCAGAATACCCACAGTCAAATGGCCTTTCTGAAAGTGCAGTACAGAGTGCAAAGCAATTACTAGAGAGGTCAAAGTGTGCCAATACTGATATCTTCTTGAATTTACTTGGTCTCAGAAATATATCCTGTGACAATCTACTTGGCTCGCCTGCTCAGAGACTTCTATCTAGGCAAACCAGAACAACCTTGCCTATCAGTACTAGTTTGTTGGTGCCTAATGCTAAAAACACCAGAGTAATCAAAGCCCAACTTTGTAAGAAGTGTACTTTTCAGAAGTCCAGCTATGATAAAACAAGCAGATTTTTTCGTCCATTAAAAGGAGAGACCGTGAGGTTGCAAACGGTGAAAGGCTTTGATTGAATTGGTCAAGTGAGAGGCATATGTGCCGAGCCGAGATCATACTTAGTGGAATCTGATGGTATAGAATGCAAGAGAAACTGCAGGCATCTTCTTCGGTGTCTGAATCGATATCGCAGCATCGTACTTATGATAACAGACTCTAGCTCTCAGAGTAACCCTAACAATGTTCATACTGAAGAACATGTCTCAGTACCTATTCCCGTTCCTGATGATGTCCCAGATGCCCCCAAAGTTGAACATTCCTTGAAGACGCTCCCCATTGCTAGATCCAATTCTGATTTTTATTTTACACAATTGGGTCGTATTTTTAGACCTAGTATAAAATACACAGCAACCTGGACATGATTGTTTTGCATGTGTTTTATGTTGTATGATTGCATGTCAAAGAATTAGTTCTGTATAATTGCATGTCAGTGAATACTTTCATTTGGTGTATGATCTATTTTTCGAAGAGTGTCGTACCTTTAAGAAGCATTTCCAAGTGTATGCACATGCATAAATAGTGAGCACATGCAGGCAGCAGTGCCATTTTGAAAGAACAGCCAGAATGTTGACATGTATGAGTGTAGTAGTCAGTCTGTTTGTTTATTATTTATTTATTTGATATTTGTTAACTGGGATAGTCCAGCTGAGCCAAATAAGGCCCCTTTTCAGTGGAGACCTTGGGAGAAAAGCTCCAGCATACAGATTAAAGAAATTAGACTAGAGATAATATAACCAAAAACTATTATTCTTGATGACTTCAACCTGGATTGGCACACCTGCTTGTCTGATAATACCTCCTACTTTCTGAATCTCTTCACCTTCATCGAAACACTAACCTGCCCAACTCATACAAACACTCCAACAAGTGGTCAACATTAGACTGGATCTTCACTAATAAACCTAAAGCTGGTTGCCTACTTGACTCCTTCGGCAACCATTCACCAACCTTCTTATACAGGAAGCACATATACCCAGAGCTGTGTCCCATAAATATAACATTAATAAAAAAACTTCTCCCCTACCACTTTTAACCTCCTACTCAAACAATGTGACTGGTCTCCACTAAAACACCTACATTTAGATGAAGCTGTGCAGTTTTTAACACCACTTTCCTTACTATTCTACGCAACCTTCCCCCACTAGGAATGTGCACATTAAAGCTAAGCCCCTTCCTTGGCTAACCAAAGAGACCAAAATACTAATGAAGCACAGAAATAAAGCCTGGGCAGATTACCATACATCCAAAGACAAAACTGACCTTTAACTTATCAACAGCTAAGAAACCTAACAAAGAAACAGATCAAAAAAGACAAACTTACCTTCTTTCCTGTCAACAGAAATACCAAAACAACCCCCAAAAATTCTGGCAATCCATCAACCACCTGCTCAACCCTGGTCATACCCCAGTCCCTCCCCCAACCACCTCAAACAACTCAGACGCTATCTCAACACAATTCATCTCCCACTTCATAAATACTGTCACCTCCTTACTAAACCAACCTACTCAACCTCTCACAGTCCCAACCCCCACGCCAGAAAACCTTAACCCCCCCCCTCACTTTCTCATCCATGCAAACTAACTACATAAATAAACTATTAACTAAACTTAAACCCTACTGTGTCACTGTAGACAAACTTCCAAATTAATTTCTAAAACTTGCTGCTCCATCAATTCCCTACTCAATATCGATTTTGATTAATCGCTCTATTACAGAACAATATGTTCCACTTCTATGGAAAATATCCCACATCATACCTTAACTCTACAAAGGCAGACCCTCTACAGAGCTAAATAACTGACATCCCATAGCCATCCTCTTCCCCCCTGGGAAAAATTCTAGAAAAATGCATCCACAAGCACCTCATTAACTATCTCCTAAATAATCTACTTTCCAGTTCTCAGCATGGTTTCAGACCCAAACATAGTACCAGCACTGCCCTGCTAACCTTCACAACACTATTCATCATCCCATTAATGAAGGCCAGCTTGTCTTATCCATCTTTCTTGACATGTCCAAGGCCTTTGACACCATATCTCACCAGCTGCTAATTAATAAACTGTTCTCCCATGCCCTCAGCCTATCAGCTCTAACTTGGTACCACACTATATTTCCAATCTTCAGCAGGCTACAAAATGGGAAAACTCACTTTCCCCCTACTCCCCATCTCGTAGGTGACCCCAAGGTTCTATACTTGGGCCACTTCTGTCTATCATATTTACTAATGACCTCAGCTCTGCTACTCCACTAACCTCTATAGTTCAGTACTCAGATGATGCTACGCTACCTGTTCAGACACTTCACCCCAAGAACTCCAACTAAAAATGCAATCAGCATTTCAGGACATTGAAAAATACCTGTCCCAACACAACTCATTCTGAACCCCAACAAACGATTATAGTTTTCAAAAAAAAAAAACTCCTTCCCATCCCCCACTCTCAATCATCTCTGCAAATGGCACCAAAATAGTACCCACTAGCCACATTAAACTTTTAGGGTGTTACCATAGACGATAGTCTAAAGTTTGACAAATATATTGCACTTACAATCAAAGAAGTCCACATCAAAGAAGTCCACATCAAACTAGGCACCCTATACAGAGCCAAACCATTCCCAACTCCAATAACCAGACTCTCTCCACAGCCTGCTCACTCCTGCTATCCTCCCTCCTGTATGGCTCACTCATATTCATAAACCTTCGAAAATCAGACCTTAACCAAGAATCATGCTACAATAAGATTGCAAAATATACTGCTAACCAGCCACACAGTTCTCACCACTGCTCTGCTCTCTCTCAGTTAAACTGGCTAGAACTTCCCAACCTTAACTATCCTTAACCCACAAAATAGTCAATCAACGTAACAGCTGCCCTGCTATTTCCAACTTCTTCTAACAAACTTCTGCTAAAGGTTTCTAACTCCCACAACCTTCGTGGCGACTCACTCTGTTCGCACAGAATTTCCAGAGTCTGGAACACTCTTCCCAATACCATAAGTAGAATCCCTAACAACCATCAGTTCAAGGTCCTCCTAAAGGAGCACCTTGCTAATCACTGGCCGTGCTCTTGCCACTCTCCTGGCTAATCTCTTTCCTATACCCTTTACCAATACCTTTCAGGGTCCATTTACTTCATACAACCTATTCTCTGCAACCCCTGTACCCCCCCCCCCCCACACACCTGGAATTCTTATTCAACCTCTCTTCTGGACTCTGCCATCTCCACTCCATATCTGTTACCAGCAGAATGCAAAACATCCTTAGCTACAGACACATGTTTCTAACATACAACACTCATTACTGTTACTTACATATGATGTTTGACTCTATTGCTGAATTTCTCTTATTTTCTCTGTTCAGTGGCATTCTCTATCATTGTTGGTGAATTGAGTCTTGAATTTGTTTTCTTATGTATGTAAATCACAAGTTACTTTTGTATATAACTCACTCCTGTATAAATTCTATTATTCTGTTTTATATTTGTATTGTACAATGTTGAGCTTTTCTCCCCGGGTCTCCGCTGAAAATGGGGCCATGGCCCAGTCGGACACTACCAGGTAAACGAACAAAATAAATAAGCAGTGGATACAAAGATGGATCTGCATAGAGAAAATAATTTTATACATGGTTGAAAATAAAAAAAGTACAAAAAACATATGAAAGAGATGAACTGAGAATTATAACTGAATAAGAATATACATATATGCGGAAGAATAGTTGGTATAAGCATATCCTTTATATGGTAGCGTTAAGTAATTATGTGGAATTTTACAACAAATTGAGTGTTTTTCATGATTGCAGTGTACAGTGGGTAGATGTTCAGCGATGAGATAGTGAAGTTATTACAAATAGTAGAATGGAGGGAGTTTAACATATTCTGAAAGGAAGAAAGTGGTGGAAGTAATTTGGAAATTAGGAAGGATTATGGCAAGGGCAGGATTTTGAATTCAGGAAATGTTTTTTGACTTGGGTTTTGAAGCAGTTAGAATTTTTTTTATGCTACAGATGTTAGGAGGAAGCCTATTCCAAGCTAGAGATGCTGCGTTTTTATAGAGGAGTTTGCCAATATTTTTGTTTGGTTTATAGATGTCCAGAAGGTTCTGGTCAGAGCTACGAAGTGAACGAGTTGGGGTATAAGGAGATACAATGGATGAAAGAGAGGGGCATGTTAAAGGTTTATTTAGTAGGGAGTGTGTGAGCTGTAGCTGGGAAAGAAACAAGAGCTGGGGGGAATTCAAGCCATTTAAGTTTAGGGCAAGACAATGATGGGATTTGTATGGTTGGTTGTAGGCAAATCTGGCTATGTTGTTGTAGGTTTGTTCGAGTTTAGATAGGGATGACTGGAGATGTGTAAGGATTGGAGAGGCGTACAGAAGGCATGGAAGGAGGAAGGCTTGACCTAGAGTGGGTTTAGAGTTGGGAGCTAGGAATTTATTTCTGTAGGGAAGACCTAATTTCTGGTTAGTTTTTTTACAATGTTTTATATGAATATCAAATTTTAGCTGTTCATCGAGTATAGTACCATGCAGCTTGGTCTGGGGTTCTGATTTGATAAGGGTGGTATCGAGAGAGGAAATGGAGAAGGTGGACTTATGGTGGTAGAGAGATTTGGGAATGAATAGTAGGAGTTGGGTCTTTTTGGGGTAAAGTATAAGCTGATGGTCAGTTAGCCATTTTTCCACAGATGAAAAAGAGTTTTGAATGTTGGAGAGAAGGTTAGCGATGTTGTCAGAGAAAGAGATGAGAGTAAGGTCGTTGGGGTATTGTATAAGGGAGGAAGTGTTGCAGGAGAAGTGTAGATTATTAGTGAGGATGTTGAAAAGGAGAGGACCAAGGTTTGAGCCTTGAGAGATGCCAGTCTGAATGGGTAAGAAATGGGAACATCTGACAGACTGGAGCCTATTTGAGAGAGAGCTTGAGAACCAGTGAATAGTATAGGGGAGAGGAGGTTGAGTTCAGTTAGTTTAGCAAGTAGCTTGGTGTGGGAGACCGTATCAAAAGCTTTAGAGAGGTCGAGGAAGAGGCAAGATGCAAGAAGATTTTTATCCCTGCCTTCAGCATCAGTGTGAGTGAAGGATAGGAGAGCAGTGGAAGTGCTATGATTAGGCCTGAAGTCATGTTGAGAGGGGGTCAGAAGGTTTTCATCAATTAGGTACTTTAGAAGCTGGCTATGAATGCATTTGTCAAAGATTTTGGATAGTGGACAGAGAATGGCAGTAGGTCTGTAGTTTGACTGGTCTGTGGAGTTGCCTCCTTTGTGTAGCGATATGGTATAGAAAGATTGCCAAATATCAGGCGCAGTGGATTCTTGGATAGATCTGTTTACTGGGATTGAGACTGGGTAAGCTGTAGGGTGGGCTGCAAGTTTGAGAAAAAGGGGAGGGAGGTTGTCAGAGGGTGAGCATGGATTTAGTAGAAGGGACTTTATATATGCAGTGGAGATGGGTTTGAGAGAGAGGGGGGTGGTCTTGCAACATGAGTGGTATGAGAGAAGTGTTGACTTTGACAGGGTTGGGTTAGTTTTTGAATTGTTTCAAAGACGTGGGTATTAGTAAGGTGGCAGTTTCTTGTGCAGTATTATTAGGACAGGGGTTGGGGTTGGTAGGTTCATCAGGGTGCAGAATTTTATTGATGGAATGCCAGAAATTATTTTGGTTGGCATTATGGGTAAATTGAGCATTATAATAGAATTTTTTCTTGTCTTTGTTTTTTTGAGAGGTTATGAAGTTCTTTTTTTTTGGAGGGATGTTACAGATTGTTTTTAGCCATTGTTTCTAATATTTCTCCCTATTTTTCATGAGTGAAGTTGTCTTTAGAGAGCCAAGGTGAGTATGTTTTAATTCTAAGTTTTCGTAGAGTAGCTATAGAGTCTAGGATGTCAAGAAAAGTGCGATTAAATTATAGAACTGCTTCATTGAAGGTGTTGAAGGGGAAGGTATTTAAGGTGGCACCAGTTAATAGAAGAGATCATGTTATTAAAGGTTTCAGCAGTAAAGGAAGAAAGGTCACGACAGTCTCTATATTTGTGGGACTTAGGTAATTGTAGGGAGAGTCTTTGGACATAAGTAGGGAGGTGGTCAGTTAGGGATTCAGGTTTAAGCCTCAGTCCTGATGTGTTTGTGTGTAATAAAGCTGCTTTAACCAAACCCTCAATTGTTGGTCTGTTTTATCCAGACCAGATGAGCGACACATGGTGTAAGTTACTTTGTCGTTAACATTTTCTCTCTTTTGTCTTGAGGTATATACTGAGAAAAATGTCTTAGTAGTTGCATAAGGGGTTGGCAAAAGACTTCTTTTCTATGCTTCAGTCATAAAGCAGATTACGTCTTGCTTGCAAAAAGCCTAAAGATCTTCAAGTAAAGTGAAGCATACTTGGGGACTTGGAGGGGAGTGACCCTTAATGGTGAAATGAAGAAGAAAAAAAAAACTTCCAATACATGCATTTGCCATCACTATTTTTTCAGTATAACCCATAAGAATTCAGTGTCAATTGATTTGTCGCCCCATCTTCTTTTGTATTATATTTATTTTCCCATGGAATAGCATTTACTTGAAACCATGGCTTCTTATTTTGTTTTAGCACCAGTAGTGCATGCAATCTGTGCATAATGACCCACTTGTACTGTATTGTACACGAAGATGTTAAACAGTCTCATGCACTTGTTTCAAAACTAACATTCTTAAACTTGATTTTTCAGAAAAAAAATTGCACTGTAGCAGAAAAGTCCTTTGCCATCGGCTCCATTGCAGAGACGGTACAAGCGCTTGGTAATTCTTCTGTTCAGTTTGTGCCACAGCTTTTACCTGTTGTCATGAGTTGTGCTCGGGATTCAGATGATGAAGTTCGCTCAAACTCGTTGTTTGCAATTGGGGTGCTGGCAGAACATGGTAAAGAGGCTGTTTTTGAGTATCCTTTCCTTTTTCCAAGGATGCATTGCCTGTTATTCAGCTTGTTAAGTATAACTGAAAGTTTAACTCTGTTTTAGTTTGCCAAAACTAACACAGAACAACTGAAGGAAGGTGACTAAGATATGTTGAGCTTGCTGTTTGCCTTAGATGGGGTAATTAGATTAACATGAATAAAATGGCAAATTGCTTGCTTCAGAAAGATTTACGTAAATGGATGAACAGAAGGAAATATACACGTTCTGTTTAGAAAGTGGTAGGATTGCAAGTAAAGAAAAAAGTGTATTAGCACTCAAGCCACAAAGGACAGCTATGGGCAAAAACTGAAACAAAACATGATTTATCTTTTCCTAATGTTTTACTTGATCCAACCGTGACTGCAGCAGAATAAGCGGTCAGTGCTAATTTTATTTAGTATCTTTGAATCCTGGGGGGGGGGGGGAGACATCCTGAAAAATCTTGTTTCTTTAGAAAGCTGAATCTATACTATAATACACTGTGAGGGCATGGCTCATGAGGTGCCACCCTGCTATATCACATCCTATCCCAGATTCAATTTGAATGGAGGACTGCTAACACTGAGAGCCCTCAGTACAATGGTCTTTGAATGGATTGACTCTTACAAATGTTTTTCTTTATGCTGTGTTCCACGAGCTGTTAAAGATGTTTCCAGAAATGTTAAATTGCGGATATAACATACTTTTTACAAAGACAGCTTTTCTTTGTTTTCAGTTCCTAGCCTGATCCATAGTCATGGAAGACTTTGGATCTTCCCCCAGATAGCCAGAGTATCTTATGCCCTCCATTGCAAGGTTCAGCTGTTTACTCACCCGTGCATAACAATATAGTTACCCTGGTGTGTCGTTAAGTGCTCCCTCATTTCTTTTCTTATTCCTGTCATGTGAACAGCACTTTCACAGAATGTAAAGTTATAAAATAAATATGTCAACTCAGTATAGGCCAGCATAACCATTCCTAAGTATGGACAATAAGTATTCAGTTTGAAATGCATACTGACTGCTCATATGTTATCTTTGCCCATAGTAAAATTGTTTAGCGTGAAGTAACCTGTATTATTTCATGCAGAATTTTATGTAACAATAAACAATGAAATATTTCTGTAGGTGTGTTTCTGTGTACTCCATAGGTCACTGTTGTGAACCTGTGTCTTAGCAGATTACATTATGGAATATTTTGGAGATTTCTTACTGCATTCTTTATAATGCACAAAGAAATGGCAGTTGTCACTGCCCCTACTTATATGCTCTTGTGTCCTGCTTAGTTTAATATTAGTGCTTCACAGCGACACTGGTAAAACCATTTAAGCTCATTAATGGCCAAACTTCTGAATAGCATTTGCAAATGGGAAAAAAGCTGGCTGTAAGCATGATTTTTATTTTCTTTTTTTTGAGCTATTTAATGTTAACCTGGAAACAGCCACAGTTTGAGACATTAGCCCATCAAATCTGTCAGTTTGAGACTTTAGCCTATTGCATATGTTTGACTCATGTTAATAACACCTTGGAGTGAGTAGTAAACTTATTTCCCTGGTGCACAGTGTATCCATCTTCAAACTGTTCACACTTTATATAAGCAGGCCCATTATACCCACTCCTTAGTTGTCTGTTTCTCCCACTTTCAAACTGTACAGACATGATCACACACTTAACAAAAGAGTATGCACTGACTGCATTTCTACATTGTAATTTTTAGTGTTTAGTGGGACCAATACTTTGGTCACTGTGAGGGCATGACTACCTAGCAGCTGTAGTTAGATTACTGATGAGCAACTATTTTTTGATAACTACAAAGCACAGAAAGTGTTGGTGGAGTGAATTAGGAAACCAAAGTAGGATTGTCACCAGACCTGGGGGACCCTAGATATCCTACAGACGTTTGAGAGCTGTTTTGGAAATGTTAAGAACATTTGTATAAAGTAAAGGAATGCGCAAAGAAAAAGCACAAATGGAAATGTTCATGTAGGACTTGGAGGAAGGTGAGATTCAGCTATTAACAGCTAAGACTAGGAGTAATGAGATAAAAATGGGGGATATTGAAGCAACAGTGAAGCCTCCAGGAACGGATCGTACTCCTGTGGAAGTTTGGAGGGAAGAAAGTTTATTAGAAGTTTTTTAGTAGTATTTTAAAAGGCAAGGAAGTACAAGATCAATGGAAGAAAGTTGTGGTGGCCGTTTTACCCAGAGGTCAGAGACCCTTCAGGCCCTTACTCGTGTATACCAATTTCAGTTACAATCCATGATTATAAAGTGCATATGTCTGTACTAGCTAAAAGAATGGCAGCAAAGGTGTTATCAGAATTGATATGGATCAGTGTGCATTTGTGGAGGAGAGGTAAACATTTGACAGCACTAACAGAGCAATAACAATCTAGAGGAAAGTAGAACGTAAGAAAACGATGCTGCTTTTGGCAGGTTTTGATGCAGAGAAAGTATTTGATAGTCAGTTGGGATACTGAGTAGGGCAATGGAAGCATTTGCATTCTCTGAGTACCAGGGTTAATTAGGAGGGTAAAGTGAGGAGTCATAGTCGAGAGTAAAGTTTGGAGGGGGATCCTTTCCAACAAGGTATGTTTGAACAGAGGAACAGTTTGTTGTTTGCTTTATAGTTAGAGCAACTGACAAAGCAAAAAGAAACTTAAATTTAAGGGCATAAAAGTTTGCCTTACTTGCATATAGTATTTTGTATTTGCATCCAAAAAAGGACATTTCAGCTTTGTGAAACAGTTTCAGGTCTTTTACGAATATAAAGCATAAAACAAAGGGTATAACTGTATGCCCACACATGATTTGGTTCAGCAATAATCTTATTTTTGAGGACATTATAAGATGAAATATTTAGGTGTATGGATTAAAATGGATCATGTTATAGCAGCTAAGGATATGTGGGGAAAAGGCTAAAAAGAACACAGAAGCTGAGAAATTAGAAGCTGTCTATTATGGACATGGATGATAAGCTACAAATAGTGAAAAGGCTAATTACTTTTTTTTATTTTTGTGTACAGGTCAGGCATACTTGTCAAGCAGAAGAGAAGTTGTGGTTAGTAATTAAGGCATTCAAATGTAAAATGCCTTTTTTGTGTACTTCCAGTTCACTCCAGTAGCTCCTTATGGCATTTATACCTTTTTGGGATTTGGCTTCTTTAAGAAAGTAAGTTGCCATCTAGTAATATGCAGTATCAGAAGAGGCAAGGGGTTGTTAACAAAATGACATAGACTGTTCATCTAGGATTTCCTGCAGTAGAGAAATTAATAACCGTTTGCCAGTTATTAATATTTTCATATTTGTTTTCATAACTGAGAGACATGCATGCTCTTGAGGGGCATGGTGTGAAATGCCACAATGAAAGACAAGGAAAATTAATTCATTGTCCATTTATATCACGCTATACTGTAGATATTGCTAGTTGGTTGTCACCAATTATGAAAATCGGCAATATTTCCATATGTACTTAACATTTCAAAACCCATGTGGCTTACAGCTGTTGCATGGTATCAGGTGAAACCTTAGATCTTTTTGAAGAAACTGTCGTTTATATTTGCATTGTAAGTTGCATATCTTGAGAGATATTCATCATTATTTATAATGCTAGTTATACAATTAAGCATATGTTTTCATATTTCTGTAAATACCTCAAGGATGCACTATAGCAATTTCTTACTGTCATGTAAAAGCTTTTGTTTGGTTAATAAAACTTCTAACAATATATGTGTAGGTTGTACAGTTTCCAAGATATGACAATTTGTGAACATTTAGAAAAAATATATAATTATAGGTTTGTTTGCAGTATAGCATTTATGGAAAGACTATGAATACAATGACTTATCAATGAAAAGGATACTAACTAATAACATTACAATTTGTACAGTTTTAATGGCTTTTATTGTTCACAAAATAATTACCTTTGTTAATCTTATGCTTTTTAAGTTGATTTTTCAGAAATTTCTCTGGAATGCAAGGATGTGTGTAGGATGCTAGAGGTGCGACATTCCACACCATGTAAGTGCTAGCAAGTTAGAGTTGAAGACATTTATTTGGAAGGGGAAGAGGGCAAGAGTTAAGTGGGGGTAGGTTGATTCTCTCCATCGAACAAGGTGGTTTAGGATTTCTTGATTCCATGGGATACTTTAGAGCTACACAGTTAAGGCGCATGTGCATAACACAAGTGTAAGGTTATAAGTTAAAATGGAAGGGGAGAATGATGAAACAGGAAGACTTTGAGAAATGAGAGAGAGTTGCATTTTGGATGCAAGTCCTTAAGGAGAACAATACTCGTACAGAACATTATATTCAGAAAGTATTCTAGGAGCTAAGCCAGCACGGGAACAGAGAAGGGAGATTTTACCAATAGGGATGACTACAAGTAAGGGCACAGAAAATAGTCGAGGGAGCTGGAATTTACTTGAGAAAAAGTTATCGAATAAACCAAGGTACTGTGAGCAAATCACAAGGGAGGTAAAGGTAATAGGATGAGGCCAAGCAGAGGTTTGAACTGCAGGTTAGTGACTGCCTTCCATATCAAGGACTGATAACAGAACTATGTGCAAAGAGTAAGAGATACAAGAGTGCTAAGTTTGATACCAGCTCGAGTAGAGTTTTTATCTGAGCGTAGAACACAAGCTGTTAGTAGGGCATCTAAAATATAGCATAACAACTGTAAGAATTACTAAGATGAGGTTAAATTGGGAGGAGGACTGGAAAGGCAATTGGCCAAGAAACAAGAGACACCTGCGACTCCCAAGTTGACAACAAAGTTCAGAAGGTTTAAGATTTTGTTTTGGAAGTGTTTGTATGGATATTTTAGTGCCCTAAGTAGACTTTGAGAGTTTTTCCTCAGGTAGATAGTAAATGCTGGAAGTGTGATGGGAAAAGAGATGGGCAACCATTACAGGAGGTTTAAGGTATCACACAGTGAAAACTAGCTTGGCTGTGTTTTTCTTGTAGTTTTTACTGAATGGTTTGCGTGTCCTTTTTACTCTTTGGGTTACACACATACGCGCACATACATACATACACACATACACACACACAAAATATACATTTCCACACACAATTACATACATGTATTCGAAGCTATATGTTTTGTATGCATTCCTTCTATGTATAATCTTTGCAATGTCATATTACTTGGCTTTTAAACTGTATACCTTTATACTGGATGAGTGACAGAGCACTGGACTCTGCCTGCCACAGGACAGTCATGTTTCCATTTAGAGCTTGCAAGCTATGTTCTTTGTTTGACACAAAACTTGCTCCCACCCACAAGGATGATTACCATTGCTTATTGAAAATCTACTGTCAGTATGGGAAACAGGAAGAGAGGGTGGAAAACACATTAGTGTCCTCTTCTTGAGGGTGTAATGTTATTTTTAAGTACCTTACACAACCACACTTTTCTGGACTCATGTTGTACACTGTCCTCACTGATTTTTCTAACTTTTGTCTCTGCATTCACTTAAACCTTGAAGTTGTAGTGCAACAGTACCAGTTACAAGTATCCTGAGGACATTTCCTGAACTTTGGAATGTTGCGTTGTATGTTACTTTAAATATGTATGTAGATTAACGTTCTGTGTAGTAATCCACTGTTACTAGCTTTAAGATTGTTTTTGTTTTATTTCCTAGCTTGTGGATAAAATGTGTAGTTGTGGGTGTTTTCTTAGGTCCATTAGAAAAAGAAACAAACTAAAACCCGTTTCTTAGCTTCTTGTTTCTGTCTCCTGAATTTCCCCTTTAGTTATAAACATTGTACCCTCCTGACAGAAAAGAAATAGAGGGAATGTACCCTCCCTGCATAAAGGGTTTTTTGGGGGGTGAGTTCTGTTGCTGTGGAAATATTGAATGTGCTATTAATGTTTTTTGGGAGGTTTTTTTTCCTGGCAATGGAAAGTATCTACATGATGTAAATACCAACTTGAAGATTTAGCAGTATGGTTGGTACTTTGTAATGTAACTAATGTTTTGGATGGCCTTCTCCCTATGTTATCAGAGTTTATTATTTACATATATTTGTATTTTGCTTTCAGTATGACCACAGATAAAATAAAAAGTGAGAAACCACTCTAATATCTGAAGTTGTGTGTGTTTACATCATGTATTGGTGAAGAATGAATTACTGACTACAGTTAACTGCATTGCATAAAATTAAAATACAAATAACTTAATCTGATTGGGAACCATCTTATGGTTTGCTGTTGCCAGGAAAGTTAACTCTAACTTTATCCAGTTTGACACTATGCAGTTAATCATTTTATTGAAATTCAACTACTTTCCTTGTTCTAAGGAGTAAACTAACTGAACCAGAAGGATTTCTATAGAGGTGGAATGTAGAGTATAGAATATATATTCTAACGCTTGGTTTACAGTGCTTATAAGTATTCTTCTGTCCTAACATTTCTCAAATCTGTTAAAGATATCCAAAATTGCCATGTTTATTTTCAGCTGTCATGTTTGCATTTTTCTGCAAATTGTTTGCAGCCTTGACTCAGCCTACTTAGGCACTACCCGGCTCTGCTAGGAATTCTGTCCTCAGTTTTCTCACATGAGGAGAACCCATGCGTCATGGACAATGTATGTGGTGCTGCTGCTCGTATGATGACGACTAATCTGGCCTGCGTTCCTGTAACTCAGGTAACTTCATTTACTGAAGGATGGGTGGATTGATTCCGAAATATTGGTATAAGTAGTTCTTGGCTTGTCTAATCAGTTAATAGTGTATAGCAATGTATTTTATTTCTCCTTGGTTTAGGATATACTTTGGAAAATTACTGCCTATTTCCATGATAAATCCAAGGCCTGCAAAAGATACTATTTATAGGTAGTTTTACTAACACGCTAATGAAATGCTTAACTGTAGTGTACCATATGAAGTGTTATGGTTCAAAGGTTTTCATTATGTGGTTTGCTGGCAGCTAGACTGGACTAATTTTCTCCTGTTGCTGTAACCCCATGGCATGACTGCTGCTTCAGATTTTGCCAGCAGTGCCACATTCCTCAGGCTTCAAAAACAGACAAGACTACGAAGGGTGCTGGTGACAAAATCAGGGATGAGGTTGGCAATAGAGACTGGGGACATTATGCTCAAAAATATTAATGTCAATTAACTGAAGATAAAAAACACCTAATGGATGGGTGAAAGAAAAGTACCACTATATTAACATTGCAGGTACAATTTCAGCAGAGTCTGAACACTTTCTCTGTTGTAATGCAGATATTAGGCAACAAGCACCTTACTTAAATGCTGTTATTCAACCCCTGTGGGCAAAAAAACACACCATCCCTCACTTAAATGTGCAAACCACTTCATTTACAGGTTGTACTACAAAAGCAGTAAGGCAGAAGGCATCAGCAAACCACACCGCAGTTGGTTGTGACACAACTGCAGAATGAATGAGTAAAGGAGAGACGAAGTTTGTGATCCTTTGAGTCCTTGAACTCACAACCTGCCCATTTATGATGTGCAAGACATTTACAGGGTTACACACACAAGTAGTGAGACAAAAGGCATCAAGGAAGGGCACAGCAGTTATTGTGACACACATGCAGAATGAAAGAATTGGATATTCGAAAAACATACAATGTGATGGGAGTTGAACCTACATAACTCCTCATTCATACTGTGCAAAATATTTCATTTAATGCAGCAAAAAGATGCAGCTTGACGATTATAACATGCAAGCAAAAATAAATCCTCTTTCTGAATCATTTACCTGCTCCAACATGTCTCAAAAAGATCATCTTCACTGCCAAAAGAAATTACTTTGGCTTCAAAACTACTATAGTTTTAATCTGAATTTTTTTCTGGTCATCTATTAGTAACATTCTTAAACCCAGTAAATTTTTTTTTCAGTCCAGTCCTCCTTCAACCTGTGTCATAACGTCGCAGCTCATTTCAAGTCCCACTTCATCAATACAGTTGCTGCATTAATCTTACCCTTACCTAACCCCACTGTCCTTCAATTTAAAACCATTTCTTACTTCATCTATGCAGAAACTCCTTGGCAAACTTAAGCCAACCACATTGGCTGCTGACAGTCTTTCAGCTAAATACCTAAAGCTTGCCGCTAAACCACTGCAATATCTTATATCAATACTAATCAACTGATCCATATCCAAAGCCATTGTTCCTTCATTATGGAAACAATCCACTTCATAAATGCGGTAATGCTGCAGAAATGTCAAGTTTTTGTTGTATTGCTATGCTAACTCCACCGTCTAAAATCCCTGAAAGATGCATCTACAATCATCATCTTCACTACAATTTATCCAACAATTGGTCACCAGTGCAACATGGCTTTTAACCTCAGCATAGCACAACTGCCTTGCTATCCTTCCTCTGCACGATTTACTATGAGGAATATTAAAATAAACCTGTCTCATCCATCTTTCTTGAGATTTCCAAAGCATTCAATACCATCTTAACCAAACAGTGCTCCACACACTTTCCTCCGCTGGCTTTTCATCTCTCACTCTAACTTGGTTCTCTAGCCTCCTTTCAAACTGTACAAAAGCAGTTAGCTGGCAGTCAAGTTTCTCTACATATGTGCTGGTATCGACTGGTGTATCACAAGTACCTGTCCTCGGACCTCTGCTGTTTCATTTGTTCATTAACAGTCTTGCTTCCACCATATCATACTGTACTTGTCATCCAGTATGATGATTGTTACTGTAATCTGCTCCTCAAACCCTCTCTCACTACAGTCATCTGAGTCTTTCACATCCATTGAAACTTGGCTTTCAGACTTTAATCTCTTCCTAAATCCCAATCACTCCAAGATTATTCTCTTGACAAAACATTTAACTTTTTATATCCTTTCCACTCAGAATATCCAGTTGGGAAATAGTCTCTGAAACTAAGCTGCTAGGCATTAGTATAGACAGCTCAAATTTGATAGGAATATTCAAAATGTGGTAAAAAAAATCTGATCAAAAGGTAGATGTTCTTCGTGTTTCACTGTTGCAGTCATTACATTTGGGTAATCTGCTTGCAGGTTGCCCTCAGTTGGCCTGATTAACAAAGTCTTGGGTTCTGCATCGGTTGCTGTCCCTTCTTCCGTGACGTCAGGTTGTCAGGGGTATAAAACATGCAGCCAATGCCATTACATCAGTCTTTCTTTCCGTGCGCTGCCCGAAGCAGAAGCGGTTCGCAAGTGCCTGTCGGCCGACTCCTGAAATATTCATTTTCGAGATTCAGAACCAAAGTCTAAAACTAAAAGCTAAGTACCCCATTGGGGAAAATTTTTCTTGTTCCTTTCCGATGTCAGTAAAAGTTAATTGCATTACTTGTGGAAAGCAAGTACCTCATAAAGATTTTCATTCGTACTGTATTCCTTGCCTAGGCCCTGACCACGACGTACCTTGCTGTCGGTTTTGTGCTTTATTTAATCAGCACACTATCCTTCGTCTGTATATTTTTTCCTCTAACTATTTCGGTTCTCAATTTAATTATCCAGAAATGTCATCAGTTAGCCATCTGACTACCGGGATTCCGAAAAAACGCAAAGATAAAGACAGGCCGCCGAGGTCCAAAACTGCCGCCGACGCTTCTCCTAAGCCAGTCGCCAATACTCAGTGAGGCGCTTTCGCAGCCCCTGATGCCTGCTACTGATTCGCAGGCCTCTACTGAGATCCATTCGGAGTCCTGTATGCCGCGAGATACTTCAACTATGGAACCTGCGGATGTCTCTACCTTGGATGGGTCTGGAGCCACTGTGCAGGCACCGGCTTCTGAGGACGTATTCAGGCCTACGGACTTGCATATTAAATCGACGTCTCCTTCATTACTAAGGCCTAAATCTCGATCCATGTCTAAAAAAACAATGCCCAGACCACATGCTCTGGCCTCTATGCCTAAAAAACAAATGATAAAAATTGCTGAAGATCTAATAACTCCAATCAGGGGTAGCCACCCCCCACCCCCCAAGAGGCCTAGGGCTGAGCTTGATTATGAATCTTCTGATCAGGATTCTGTTTTTTCTGACTCTTCTGATGACCTGGATTTGTCCTTCCCTACTTATGAGGATTCTGATGCAGAGGACTCTATTCCCTCTGTTTCCCCTTCTGAAGATTTTTCTTTTGGGGAAACCTTACATACTCTAAGGGAGCATTTTCACTGGGAAAGCCAGGAATTTTCTGATTCAAAAAAAGAGGCTTAGGGATTTCCTTCTCCTGCCTCAGCATAGGCCTTTGGCTATTCCTCCTGTACTAGACATTGTTGATGATGCTTTCTCGGAATCCAGTTTGGCCCCTGATTCTCTGCCTCCTGCTCCTAGTAAACCTGACAGATACTACAGGGTCCCATAGTCCCACAAGTTCCTTTTCAAAAATCCTATTGCAGATCCAGAGACTATTTCAGAGTGGCCCAAGGCATTAAGGCTTCTACTGCTAAAAATCCTACCCTTTATAATGGAGACTCCAGGGCGCTGGATAGATGAGGAAAGAAGGTTTATACTTCAGCAACTTTGGCAGTTAGAGCTTTAAACTGCCAATTTCATATGTTAAAATATCAGCAACATGTTATTGGACTGCTTAAACAGAAAATGATGTTGATTCCTGACTGTGTGGAAAATAAAGACTTACAGGATTTAATGCATTCTGCTAAACAAGTTGGAAAACACACTTTGCAATGTGGTTTTGATTCTTTAGAGGCCTCTTGCAGGGCTGATGTTACTGGGTCTGTGCTTAGAAGGCATGCTTGGCTTAAGGAGTAATCTTTGTCTGATCGTGTTAAAGCTAAATTGTTGGATGCTCCTTTAAATCAGAAACGCCTGTTTGGCAAACAAGGCTGAAGAAGTTCTTAAAAAGATGGAAGATAAAGCTAAATCTATGGAAACTGTTAAAGATTTTTTACAAGTTCAGCCTCCTAGATTTAGTAGGCACTGGCCTTCTAAGAATTGGTCTTTTCCAGCCCCTTCCAGGTCTTCTCAAGCCAAACCCAGACACAGCAAAAACCCTAGGTTTCAGTCCCAAGAGACTTACAGAACTAAGCAGTGGGGGGCCTCCACTTCCAAGTCTGGGAATAACACAACACCCCCCCCCCCCCATGGTAAACTCTTTCAATGACTTCCTTTTAAAATTTCCAAGCACTTATCTTCTGACTGCCCCTTTGGGGGAAAAGATTGCTCTTCATACAAAGAACTGGGAACTCATTACCCAGAACAAATGACTTTTAAATATAGTGTCCCAGGAATACAAATTTCACTTCCACACATTGCCAACGCCAAGTGGGTGGCCGGACCTACCCCCAAATCAGTGGGCAGAGGCTCAAAAACAAGTACTTTCTCTCTTAAGCATGGGGGCTATTCAACTGGTACCAGAAGAGGAAAAGGGACAAGGTTTCTACTTGAGACTTTTCCTGGTAACCAGAAAAGACAAATCAATGCATCTAATCCTGGATCTGTCTACTCTAAACACCTTTCTGAAGATTCCAAAATTCAAGATGCTGACTCTTCACCAATTACATCCTCTGCTAGGCAAAGACGCCTGGTTGGCAACACTAGATTTAAAAGAAGCATACCTGTACATCCCAATCAGGGAATCTTGCAGAAGATACCTACGCTTCAAAGCAGGCTACACGCACTATCAGTTCTCTGCACTGCCCTTTGGCTTATCTACTGCTCCCAGGGTATTCACAAAGTGCCTAGCTCCAGTTATTGCATTTTGCAGGCAAAGAAGTATTCAGATATACCCATACCTGGACAATTGTCAAATTCAGGCAGAAAGCCAGGACATACTTTTTAATCATCTGGCGTTTGTAAAAAGGATTCTAACTTGTCTGGGGTACACCATAAACAAAAAGAAATCACAACTGGTACCCTGTCAACAAATTACATTCCTGGGAGCAAGCTTGAATACCACTTCCTAGATGGCTTACCTCATGCCAGAAAAGCAAATTCATTTGACAACCTACTTCAAACAAGTGGCCACAAAAGCAATGCTATCTGCAAGACAAATACTGAAAGCGTTGGGGTTCATGGCCTCCTGCATTCTTCTAATTCCATATACAAGACTGCATATGAGGAAACTACAGTGGTATCTAAAAAGCCTATGGAGTCAACATTCTCACAGCCTAGAAACAATGATTCCTATCATACCTTGCCTATGCCTAGAGTTCCTTTGGTGAGCAGAGGCCTGCCACCATAACAAGGGACTACCTTTCATACCACCCCCTGCCGCCCAAACCCTAACAACCGATGCATCAGACTATGCATGGGGGGCTCACCTGGCAGGGAAGTGCATTCAGGGCAAATGGAACCCAAGTCAAATGCACCTGCATTTCAGTCAAAAAGAAATGTTAGCTGTACAGAATGCTCTGACAGCCTTCAAGGACTACATTCTTCCAGGACAGCTAATGGTAAGGACAGACAACACCACGGTTACGTGGTACATAAGCAGGGGGGTACACATTCTTCCCCCCTCTGCAGACTAGCCATGGCATTGTGGAATACAGCCTTGCGCTACCAAGTGCACCTACAAGCTCAATTCCTGCCAGGAAAATTAAATACACTGGCAGACGGACTAAGCAGAAACCTCATGGACCCACATGAGTGGAAACTGGAACCAAGGATTTTCAACATGTTGACAAGCGAATGGGGGAGCCCAGATATAGACCTGTTTGCCTCCCCCCAGAACTACCAATTGGACAAAATTTGCACAAGGACTCCCAACAAACAAGCCTGGAAAGTGGATGCTCTGTCTTTCAGCTGGAAAAACCTATCAGTCTGTGCCTTCCCCCCCCCCACTGCCTCAGCTCTCCAAAGTACTACTAAAAGTCCAACAGGACAAACCATGGATGATTTTGATTGCTCCAGACTGGCCGGGCGAACACTGGTACCCCCTCCTGTGCACAGTGTGTCACTGTTATCTCCATAGCACCTGCCTCAGACTCCATCCATGCTGTCTCAGCAGGAGAACCAGATTCTGCACCCTCAGCTTCCAACACTGAACCTTGCAGCCTGGCTAATTACTTAAACTCTCCCTTACCATCCCTCAGCAAATTTGTGATGGAAGTAATCTTAGAGGCAAGGAGGCCTAGTACTAGAAAAGCCTATGCTGAAAAATGGAAAAAAGATTCTGTGCCTGGAACCAATCTCAAGGGATGAGCACAGCAGCACCCAATTTATCTCAGATTTTACAATACTTAACTGAGATGCTTCACAAGGGCCTGTCTTTTTCCTCCAATAAAATCTACGCCTCAGCCATTCAGCTCATTATAACACAGAACCTCCCCTCTTCTCTCATCCACTGCTCAAGCAGTACCTCAGAGGGGCCAAATATTTGAGACCACCCAGGAGAGCTCCAACCCCAGCCTGGGACCTTAACTTTGTATTGGAGAAACTCACTCTGCCTCCTTTCGAGCCAGCTGCTACTGCAGACTTAAAATTTCTTTCTTGGAAAACAGCTTTCCTTTTAGCAATTTCTTCAGCTAGAAGGGTATCTGAATTACAGGCCCTTATGGCAGTGGAGCCTTTCATCATCTTTCATGCGGTCAGGGTGTCACTCAGAACCAATCCATCCTTCATGCCCAAGGTGGTATCCAGTGTAGCTCTTAATCAGTCCATTCATTTGCCAACCTTCTTTCCCAATCCACAGAACAAAGGGGAACCAAATTCTGCATTCCTTGGATGTGCACAGACAACTTAGATTCTACTTGGACAGGACTAAACTTCAAAGAAAATCTGAACAACTGCTGGTAGCATTTGCTGCAGGGGCAGAGGGGAAGGCTATTTCAAAACAAACCATTTCTAAATGGATAAGCCATTGCATTCATTTCTGCTATAAGCACCATGGAAAACCTATCCCCTAGGGGATGAGACCTCACTCCACCAGAGCTGCATCTACTTCTACAGCCTTTATCAGAGGCGTGCCTACCAGGGAGATCCTAGAAGCTGCTACCTGGAGTTCTGTACATACTTTCATCAAGCTTTATCATTTGCCAATTTTTTTCTAAATCCAGAGCTGGCTTTGCCACTGCAGTCTTGCAGGGCCTTATAGCTGGCCCTAATGCTAGCTAAACTCCTTCTCCCAACCATAGCTTTGGGAATCTACCCAAACATAATGACTGCAACAGTGAAACACGAAGAACATAGTACAGTTGTGTACACTTACCATAAATGTAGATTTTCGAGTGTATTCACTGTTGCAGTCCTGGTTACCCTTCCTCCTACCCCCTAACTTCTTTTGGCTATACCTCTACTTTCCTTTACTATGCTTAAAAGCCTTTTTGGTGTTTGCTTTTTTGTTGGAGGTATAGCTTTGTGTTTTTATGTTTAATTGCTCCCCATTAGGGGGGCATCTGACATCTGGGGCAAGAAAAACTGATAAAATGGCGTTGACTGCATGTTTTATACCCCTGACGTCATGGAAGAAGGGACAGCAACTGACGCAGGAACCAAGACTTTGTTAATCAGGCCGACTGAGGGCAACCTGCAAGCAGATTACCCAAATGTAATTACTGCAACAGTGAATACAGTCGAACAGCTACATTTATGGTAAGTGTACACAACTGTACTGTCTTCATTACAGAACCTAAAACGTTTTCCGCACTTCTCATTCTTTTAAAACTAATCACATCTTGTCTACTAGTGTGCTGTATACCACACATCTTCATAAATATTTCCTCACCAGCAATGCAAAAATTTGAACAATGCTATATTAAAATTGCAAATTAAGACCCATAATCCACCTCATTACTGCCTAGCCTTCAAAAAACTTAATTGGCTATACTTCTCAAGCAGCCTAACTTTCTCTTAGTTAAAATTCGCCAAAACATGCTCTTTTCCCAAGAAATGTCCTGCTCTAAAGTCATTCTACTGTGGTACTCTCTCTTAAGACCCATCTGTTCTATTAATACAAACCTTCTTGATGTCAAAAAGTGACAAAATGTTTGGTGATTTCTTGTATGCCGCATGTAGCACACTCGTGGAACTCGCTTCCTACTACACTCAGACATCTTCCCGTATCACTTCAAAAAACATATTGTGAATAAAGATGTTCATCGTGCATACAGCTGCAGTCATAACAGATGGGTTATCCTGCCGTCAGGCGGCCGAATTCCAAAGTCTAGGTCCGGCGTCGGTTGTCGTCGCTTCCTCCCTGACGTCAGTGCGGCAGGGGTATAAAAGAGACAGCCGACACCATTTTCTTCAGTCTTTCTTGCCGCGCGGTGCCCGAAGCAGAAGCAGTTCGCAAGTGCCGGTCGGCCAGCTCCTGAGATTTACGAAAGTATTTCAGCCGAAGTCTTCTTGAAAGCTAAGTACCCCGTTGGGGAAACTTTTCTTGCCTCAGACCGATGTCAGTCAAAGTTAATAATTGCATTTCATGTGGGAAGCAAATATCGCATAAGGATTTCCACTCTTTCTGTATACCTTGCTTAGGCCCAGACCACGACGTCTCGGCCTGCCGTTTTTGTGCTAGATTCAACAAACGCACTATTAAGCTTCGGGCGGAGTTCGCCCTTCACTTTTTTGGCAAAAAATTTAATTATATTATGTCGTCGGATACTCCGACTCCAGTTTTGAGCAAAAAACGCAGAGATAAGGACTGACATACAAGGTCCGCACCACCTACTGAAACCACGCTAAGGCTGACTACTGGTTCTCCGGTACTCAGCGAGGCGCCTACACAGCCCCTGAGTACCGATGACAATGCATTACCGGTGTCTTCAGTACCCGAGGTCGCAGGCTCCTCGGCCCCCATTCCTACTACAGATACTGACGCCACTCCTGGTGGGGAAACTCAGAATTTAGACAGGCCTGCCATTTCTCAAGGGGTCTTCAGGCCTTCCTCCTTCTCTATTAAAGCCTTCACTAAATCTAAAACAGCCATGAAAACAAAAAAACAGGTTCCTTAGACACCCTCCCAAGGCACCATGCCTAAAAAACAGATGCTTAAAATGGCTGAGGATTTGATTACTCTTATCAGGGGTTCTCAACCCCCCTCTGACAAAAGGCCCAGATTAGAGGAAGACTACCCTTCCTCAGATCAAGCTTCTATTACCTCAGAACTATCTGAGGACCAGGATTATGCATATTCTCCATTCGAAGACTCGGATGCAGAGGAGTCTATTCCCTCGGTCTCCACCCCCCCTGAGGACTTCTCTTTTGGGGAAACCCTGCATACATTGAGGGAACACTTCACTGGGAAGGCCAAGATTACTCAGATTCCAAGAAAAGGCTCAGGGAATTTCTTCTGCTCCCCCAGCATAGGCCTCTGGCTATCCCTCCTGTTTTAGATATATTGGATGATGTGTACACAGAAGCCAGCCTTAATCCTGATTCTTTGCCTCCAGCTCCTGTTAAACCAGACAGGTATTACCGGGTTCCTGATTCTCTCCAGTTCCTATATAAAAGCCATACTGCTGACCCAGAAACAATTTCACAGGGTCCCAAGGGAATTAAGGCCTCTACTGCTAAAAACCCATTACCTTCAGAGAGAGATTCCAGAGCTTTAGAAAGGTGGGGGAAAAGGTTTACACCTCGGCCACTTTAACCATGAGGGCATTAAACTGTCAGTTCCACATGTTAAAGTATCAACAGTTTTTGATATCTCAGCTGAAAAGCAAGATGACACAACCAGAACAACCAGATTTAAAAGAGTTGCAGGATTTGTTGCATGGTGCAGAGCAAGTGGGTAAACATACCTTGCAGTGTGGTTTTGATGCTTTAGAGGCCTCATGTAGAGCTGCTGTTACGGGGTCTGTTATATGTAGGCATGCTTGGCTCAAAGAGCAAACCTTACCAGATCATGTCAAAGCTAAATTATTAGATGCACCTCTTCAAAAAGATGTATTGTTTGGTGTTAAAGCTGAGGAGGTGCTAAAGAAAATGGAGGAAAAAGCGAAATCAATGCAAACAGTGAAAGATTTCCTGCAGGTACAGCCTCCATGTTTCAGCAGCAACTGGCCTTCAAAAAATTGGTCCTTTCCAGCCACGGACAGACCTCAAAGGGGCAGATACAGGTGTCCAAGGGGTAGAGGGCAACCTCAAGGATCTCTCAGAGCCAGACAGTGGCAAGCACCAACCCCAAGAGGTGGAGAAGATAGATCACAGTCTTTTAGAAAACAGACACAATGACTTCCCCCTGCACCTGCCAAGCAAAGCTTTAATGGCAGCACCTTTGGGCGGAAAACTGACATTATTCTCAAAAAACTGGCATATTGTTACAAAAGACAAATGGATTCTGGACATTATAGACAGAGGCTACAGGTTCCACTTTCACACCCTTCCAAAAATGAGAGGCATGCCAAACCTGCCACAAAATCAAAGGGCAGAGGCACAAAAACAAATTTCAGCTCTCATGGACATGAAAGCAATTCAAGAGGTACCTGCAAAAGAACAAGGTCAAGGGTTTTATTCCATACTATTCCTGATACCAAGGAAAGACAAAGATTGGAGACCTATCTTAGACCTATCCATCCTAAACACATATCTACAGGTGCCAAAATTCAAGATGCTCACATTACAGCAGCTTCTTCCCATGCTGGGCAAGGAGTCTTGGCTGGAAACATTGTACCTCAAGGAGGCATACCTGCATGTCCCTATCAGACAAGATTGCAGAAGATACCTCAGATTTCTTGCAGGTTCAACCCATTACCAATTCTCTGCATTGCCCTTTGGCTTATCTACTGCGCCCAGAGTGTTTACGAAATGCCTGGCATCAGTAATCGCCTTCTGCACACTACAAGGGATACAAATCTACCCATATCTGGACGACTGCCTGATCCAAGCGGACAGCAAGGACATGCTACTGCAGCACCTGGCGTTTGTAATAAAACTGTTGAACCTCCTGGGATACACAGTCAACAAAAACAAATCAAAGCTATTACCCTCTCAACAAATAATTTTCCTGGGTGCCAGCTTGGATACAACCACCCAGATGGCCTACCTCACGCCAGACAAGCAAGGGCAACTGTCTCAATACTTCAGAAAAATGGCAACTTGCACCAGGCTAACTGCAAGGAAAGTCCTGCAGGCACTGGGATTCATGGTATATTGCATACTACTAATCCCATGTGCAAAGCTGCATATGAGGAAACTTCAATGGTACCTAAAAAACTTATGGTCTCAACACAGCCACAGCTTGGAAGCAATTATACCACTCATTCCATGCCTTCAAA
Organism: Protopterus annectens; assembly: GCF_019279795.1. NCBI lineage: Eukaryota > Metazoa > Chordata > Ceratodontiformes > Protopteridae > Protopterus > Protopterus annectens. The sequence continues at coordinate 652,904,310 of NC_056750.1, forward strand.
AGGAATTTATGTGGTGGGCTCAAGCTTGCCAAGGAAACACAGGTCTTCCTTTCTGTGTACCTCAAGCAACTCAAATCATCACAACAGACGCCTCAGACTACGCATGGGGAGCACACATGACAAATCAGTGCATTCAGGGAAAATGGACACGAAAAGAGAAGCACCTTCACATCAACCAAAAGGAAATGCTAGCCGTGCAAAAGGCTATTATGACCTTCAAAGACCTACTGAATCCAGGCCAGCTATTGATAAGGACAGACAACACCACAGTGATGTGGTACATAAACAAACAGGGGGGAACTCATTCATACCCCCTGTGCAGGCAAGCCATGACCCCATGGAACACAGCACTGGAATTGCAAATTCAACTACAGGCACAATTCCTGCCAGGGAAGGAAAACACACTGGCAGACAACCTAAGCAGAAATATGACAGATCCACACGAATGGAAGTTGCATCCTCAAGTTTTCACAAAGATAACTCAGGCATGGGGACAGCCAGACATAGATCTCTTTGCTACCCACAGAAATTGCCAGTTGAAAAAATTTTGTTCAAGGACCTATCATTCACAGGCCTGGAAAGTGGACGCACTTTCCTTCAATTGGGCAACATTGACAGTCTATGCCTTCCCGCCTCTTCCTCTGCTGCCCAAAGTTCTATTAAAAGCCAGAGCAGAGAGGCCGAAAATGATTCTCATTGCTCCAGACTGGCCAAGACAACACTGGTATCCGCTCCTGAGGAGCCTGACACATTCCCCACCATGGACCCTACCTCTAGTCCCTCTTCTGTTGTCCCAGCACAACTACAAAACTCTTCACAGCCATCTCAAAACTCTAAATCTAGCTGCATGGAGAATTCCTTGATTTCCCAACAGTTTCTCCTCTCCAAGGAGGTGCAGGATGTCATCTTGGAGGCCAGAAGACCTTCTACTAGAAAGGTCTACTCCGCCAAATGGAAACGATTTTGTGCCTGGAATCAAAAGAAGGGACAGAATCCTGGGGTAATAAATATACCTCAATTTTTACAGTACCTAGCTGAGATGTTAAACAATGGACTTTCCTTCTCCTCCATCAAGATCCATGCTTCAGCCATTTCTGCACAATACAACACAGATCCTCCTTTATTCTCTCATCCTCTCTTAAGGCAGTTCCTCAGAGGGGCAAAGAATATAAAACCCCCAAGGAAACCACCAGTCCCTGCTTGGGACCTCAACTTCGTATTGGAAAAGCTGACCCTTCCTCCCTTCGAGCCAGCTTCTTCATCAGAGTTACAGTACTTGTCATGGAAAACAGCCTTTCTTCTGGCTATCACCTCAGCTCGCAGAGTTTCCGAGCTACAGGCCCTTACGGCTGTGCAACCATTCATCATTTTCCATCAGGACAGAGTTGCCTTACGAACCAACCCTACCTTTATGCCAAAGGTAGTATCCAGTGTAGCTTTGAATCAGACTATCCACTTACCTACCTTTTATCCTAATCCACAAAACAAAGGGGAAAGACTACTACATTCCTTGGACATTCACAGACAACTTTGTTATTATTTGGACAGGACAAAGCCATTCAGGAAATCTGAGCAACTCTTTGTGTCCTATGCTGCAGGTGCTCGAGGAAAGGCTATTTCCAAACAGACAATTTCAAAATGGATAGCCCACTGCATACGCTTTTGTTACTCATTTCATGGAAAAACTGTGCCTGCATGCATCAGATCCCACTCCACCAGAGCCACAGCTACCTCTGCAGCCTTCCTCAGGGGGGTCCCTACCAAGGACATTTTGGAAGCAGCCACCTGGAGTTCAGTGCACACTTTCTCCAAGCACACTTTCTCCAAGCACGATCACCTCCCACTATACTCTAAATCTAGAGCGGGCTTTGCCACAGCAGTCCTGCAGGGCATCCTAGCCCCTCCTAGTTCCACTTATTGCCTACCACCCTTACTTAGCTTTGGGATTCTACCCATCTTTTATGACTGCATCTGTATGCACGATGAACATAGTACAGTTTTGTACCTACCATAAATGTAGATGTTCGAGTGCTCATACAGCTGCAGTCCAGGTTTCCCTCCCTCCATCCCCTCTTAGGACAGGCCTTATGACAAACACTTTTCATATAACCTTTTTGGGGCATTCTTTTATGGTGTATTTGCTTGCAACTACTGTTTTTGATTTATCAACATTGCATTTTTGCATAACATTATGTTTGCCTTCCTTCTGGGGGCTCCTGACATCTGGGGCAAGAAAAACTGAAGAAAATGGCGTCAGCTGCCTTTTTTATACCCCTGCCGCACTGACGTCAGGAAGGAAGCGACGACAACCGACGCCGGACCTAGACTTTGGAATTCGGCCGACCGAGGACCCGCCTGATGGCAGGATAACCCATCTGTTATGACTGCAGCTGTATGAGCACTCGAACATCTACATTTATGGTAGGTACAAAACTGTACTTTCTAGAAACTGCTGGTATGCCTTATCAGGTTAAGCTCTAGCAATATATAACTAGACACCTACAGTCTTTCATTCTCATTTTTCATCATCTTTATACTTTCTAGTTATGCAGTTTTCTGTAGCCAATGTTTTCTTTTCCGTCCGAGTCGTCAGATGGATTATCTGATCCATTCAGATCTGACCTCTGCTCCTTTTTCAAGAGTATGGATACAGGGCTCTTGCTCCTCCATTACCCATAATTCCCTCTAGTCCCTGCATTACCTCACATCTCATTTACTGCTTGATCAGTCGAGATGTGTTCTAGGGCTCTGGGCATTAGTAGTGGGGTGTCTTTTTTTTTTCTCCCTACTATTATTGTTATAATTGTACTTATCTTGAAATCTCTACAAAAGGATTTGCCTTTACTGTTAGGTATATTTTTTTTCTTAGCTGGCTATTTCATGAGTTTTTCTTTTTAATTTTCCCTCCCATTAAAAAAGAAAAAAGATTCTTATTTTAGTGATATAGTCTTGTTTTTTTGCAGCTATTGTAGTTCTCATAGGTAATTTGCTCTTTCTTGGATGTTCTTCGTGTTTCACTATTGCAGTCATTACATTTAGGGTAATCCTGCTGGCAGGTTGCCCTCAGTCGGCCTGAATTCCAAAGTCCTGGGTCCTGCGTCGGCTGCTGTCACCCCTTCCCTGACATCAGGTCGTCAGGGGTATAAAAGAAGCAGCCGACGCCATTTTCTTTAGTCTTTCTTGTCGCGCGGTGCCCGAAGTAGAAGCAGTTCGCAAGTGCCGGTCGGCCGACTCCTGAGATTTTCGTGTTCGAGTTTCAGATCCAAAGTCTTCAATAAAGCTAAGTACCCCGTTGGGGAAATTTTTAACTTGCTACAGACCGATGTCAGAAAAAGTAAATAATTGTATTTCTTGTGGAAAGCAAATATCTCAAGGATTTTCATTCTTAATGTATTCCTTGCCTAGGCCCTGATCACAACGTTTCTGGTTGTCGGTTTTGTGCTAGATTTAACCAACGCACTATTAAGCGTCGGTATGATTTTGCTTTAAACTATTTTGGACGCCGGTTTAGTTATCCAGAAATGTCGTCGGTTAGACATCCGACTACCGGAGTTCACAAAAAACGCAAAGAAAAGGAGAGCGAGAGACAACCGAGGCCCAAAACAGACAACGAAGCTTCTCCTAAGCCAGTCGCCGGTTCTCAGTGAGGTGCTTTCGCAGCCCCTGATTCCCGCTACTTTAGAGTTGCAGGCCGCTACTGACTCCCACGTGGAGTCGGCCATGCCGCTGGAAACTCAAGGTATTGGAGCCTCGGATACTATTCCTTCAGATGGGTCTGGAGCCGCTGAGTAAGCTCCGGCTTCTGAGGGTGTATTCAGACCTAAACATCTTTACATTAAACCGACTTCAGTTTCAAAGGCAAAGACTAAAGCACGTTCTAAAGCAAAGAAACAAACTCAAGAGCCACGTGGTCAGGTCACTATGCCCAAAAATCAGATGCTCAAAATGGCCGAAGACTTGATTACCTTGATCAGGGGTTCCCATTGCCCTCTTGATAAGAGGCCTAGGCAAGAGACTGACAATGAATCTTCAGATCCGGTTTCCATTTCTTCTGATTCCTCTTCTGATCAGGAATATTCTCTTCCCTCCTATGAGGATTCTGATGCTGAAGAATCTATACCTTCAGCTTCTCCTCCAGAGGACTATTCTTTTGGGAAAACCTTGCATGCCATGAGGGAGCATTTCCACTGGGAGAGCCAAGATTTTTCAGAATCTAAAAAGAGGCTCAGGGGTTTCCTTTTACTACCTCAACACAGGCCACTAGCCATTCCACCTGTGTTAGACATTGTAGATGATGTGTTTTCGGAGTCTAGTCTTACCCCTGACTCCTTACCTCCAGCTCCTGTTAAGCCTGACAGATATTACAGGGTTCCTGACTCTCATAAATTCCTTTTTAAAAACCCTGCTGCAGACCCAGAAACTATTTCTCAGGGCCCCAAAGGAGTTAAGGCTTCCACTGCAAAAAACCCTACCCCCCTGACAGAGATTCTAGGGCACTGGATAGATGGGGAAAAAAGGTTTACACATTTGCTACCTTGGCTGTAAGGGCCTTAAACTGTCAGTTTCATATTTTCAAATATCAGCAACATGTCATGGCATTGCTTAAACAGATAATGTTAAACTCTGAATGTGCAGAAAACAAAGAAATGCAGGATTTATTGCATGCAGCTGAACAAGTTGGAAATCGTACTTTGCAATGTAGTTTTGATTCTTTGGAGGCCTCCTGCAGGGCTGCAGTTACGGGCTCTGTAATTAGGAGGCATGCTTGGTTAAAGGAACGAAATCTGCCTGATCATGTCAAAGTTAAATTATTAGATGCACCTTTACAGCATGATACTTTGTTTGGTGTTAAGGCAGAAGAGGTGTTAAAGAAAATGGAGGACAAAGCTAAATCTATGCAAACGGTCAAAGATTTTTTACAAGTACAGTCACCTAGGTTTAGTAGACACTGGCCAACAAAGAATTGGTCCTTTCCTGTGTCAGACACACCTCAAAGGTGCAGATCCAGACGCCCTAGAGGCAGATCCCAGGCACAAGGTTCGTACAGGTCAAAGCAGTGGGGTGCTTCTACCTCCAAAGTTGGAGAAGACAAATCACAACCTTACAGGAAACCGTCCCAATGACTTCCCCCTGCCTGCACCAATCAATTATCTCCTGACAGCACCCTTAAGGGGAAAATTAGCACTTTTTTCTCAAAATTGGCACATTATAACCCAGGACAAGTGGATTCTAAATATCGTGTCACAGGGCTACAAGTTCCATTTCCATACCCTGCTAAAGGCAAACGGCTGGCCAGATCTGCCAAAAAATCAATGGGCAGAGGCACAAAAACAAGTCTCATCCCTCATGGACATGGGGGCCATTCAACAAGTACCAGAGCAAGAGCAGGGACAAGGATTTTACTCAAGACTGTTCTTGGTACCCAAACAGGACAAGGCCTGGAGGCCAATACTGGACCTATCTATTCTGAACACATTCCTGGATATACCAAAATTCAAGATGTTGACTTTGCATCAGCATCTGCCCATGCTGGGCAAGAACGGTTGGCTTGTGACTTTAGACCTAAAAGAGGCATACCTGCATGTCCCAATCAGACAAATATGCAGAAGATACCTCAGATTCAAGGCTGGCTCAATGCATTACCAATTCTCTGCACTGCCCTTTGGGTTATCTACTGCGCCCAGGGTCTTTACAAAGTGCCTGGCACCAGTAATTGCATTCTGCAGACAGAGGAATACAAATATATCCTTACTTGGGCAACTGTGTGATTCAAGCAGAGAACAAGGACATTCTTCTACAGCATCTGGCGTTTGCGAAAAGACTTATAACATGCCTAGGGTACACAGTCAGCGAAAAGAAATCAAAACTAGTACCCTTTCAAGAGATAATATTCCTGGGTGTAAGCTTAAATACAACTGCCCAGATGGCTTATCTCACACCAGACAAACAAAGGCAACTGACTACCTTTTTCAAAATGTTGGCAACAAAGGCCCAGTTATCTGCAAGAAAAATTCTGCAGGCTTTGGGCTTCATGGCATCCTGCATCCTACTAATTCCATATGCAAGACTGCATATGAGGAAACTTCAATGGTACCTTAAAAGTGTTTGGACTCAACATTGCCACAGCCTGGAAACTATGATTATTCTCATTCCCTGCCTGCAACAGGAGTTTCGATGGTGGGCAAAAGCTTGTCACCAAAACAAGGGACAGCCATTCACATTACCCCCAGCCAGGCAAACACTAACAACGGATGCATCAGATTATGCCTGGGGGGCCCACATGGCAGGAAGATGCATTCAGGGCACATGGACCTCAAACCAAATGCATCTACATATCAATCAAAAAGAGATGCTAGCTGTTCAAAATGCCCTGACAGCCTTCAAGGACCTACTTCAACCAGGACAACTACTGATAAAGACAGACAACACCACGGTCATGTGGTATATAAACAAGCAGGGGGGCACACATTCTTACCCCCTTTGCAGACTAGCCATGACTTCGTGGGACACAGCATTGACTTACCAAGTACATCTGCAGGCACAATTCCTGCCAGGAAGGAAAAATACTCTGACAGATGAACTAATCAGAAATCTCATGGATCCCCATGAGTGGCAGCTGGATCCACAAGTCTTTAGCATGATAACAAGGAAATGGGGATGCCCGGACATATATCTGTTTGCCTCCCCTCACAACTACCAACTAAAAAGATTCTGCACAAGGATTTATCACAGACAAGCATGGAATGTGGACACCCCATCTTTCAGCTGGAAAAACCTATCCGTATATGCCTTTCCCCCTCTGCCTCTCCTCCCCAAGGTACTCCTAAAGGTCAGACAGGAGAAGCCAAAGATGATACTGATTGCCCCAGACTGGCCCCGCCGGTACTGGTATCCAATACTAAGGAACTTGTCTCGATGCCCAGCTTGGACCTTACCTCAAATACCTCATCTACTGTCCCAGCAAAACAATCAGATCCTGCACAGCCAACTCAGGACTTTAAGCCTGGCAGCATGGCGGATAATGTTCTACAAAACACACCTCAGTAAAGCTGTGATGGATGTCATTTTGGAAGCCAGAAGGCCTAGTACTAGAAAATCTTATGCTGGAAAATGGACGAGATTATGTGCTTGGAACCAGGCACAAGGAACTGATAAAGCTGTGCCAAATATTCCTCAGATCTTGCAATACCCAACTGAGATGCTGGACAAAGGCCTGTCTTTTTCTTCTATTAAAATTCATGCCTCTGCCATTTTGGCTCATTACAATTCAGAGCGACCAATCTTTTCTCATCCCTTATTAAAGCAGTACCTCAGAGGAGCCAAAAATTTAAGGCCTCCAAGGAGACCACCAGTGCCTGCATGGGACCTCAAATATGTCTAGGAAAAACTCACCCTGCCTCCTTTTGAGCCAGCTGGTACTGCTGATATAAAGTTTTTATCTTGGAAAACAGCTCTGCTCCTAGGAATAACTTCTGCAAGACGAGTTTCAGAGCTACAGGCACTCATGGCTGTGGAACCTTTTATCATTTTTTATCCAGACAGGGTCTCTCTGAGGACAAACCCAACATTTATGCCTAAGGTGGTGTCCAGTGTGGCTCAAACTATTCATCTGCCAACTTTTTATCCAAATCCACAGAACAAGGGGGAGAGAATTCTGCATTCTTTGGACTTACACAGACAGCTTAGATTCTGCTTGGACAGAACCAAAATTTTCAGAAGGACAGAGAAATTACTAGCGACATATGCTGCAGGATCACAAGGAAAGGCTATCTCAAAGCAGACTATTTCAAAGTGGATAGGCCACTGCATTCTTTTCTGCTATGTACACCATGGCAAGCCAGTGCCTAAGGGCATTAGGCCACATGCAACCAGAGCTGCAGCCACTTCAGCAGCCTTTCTCAGGGGAGTACCTACCAAGGACATTTTAGAGGCTGCTACTTGGAGTTCAGTGCACACCTTTACAAAGCACTATTTTCTGCCAATCTACTCTAAATCCAGGGCAGGCTTTGCCACTGCAGTTCTGCAGGGCCTCATAGCCGCTCCTAGTGCTGTTTAGCTCCAGCCTCCCAGTCATAGCTTTGGCACTCTACCCAAATGTAATGACTGCAACAGTGAAACACGAAGAGCATAGTACAGTTGTGTACACTTACCATAAATGTAGATGTTCGAGTGTATTCACTGTTGCAGTCCAGGTTACCCACCCGCCATCCCCCTTTTCTTCTGATGGAACCTATCTTTCCTTCTCTGATTTATACAACCTATGTGGTGTATTTGCTTGTAGATGAAGGTAAGGTTTATATTGGTGCATGTAATTATATATGCATATAAATTTTGGCAACCCTTTTAGGGGGCACCTGACATCTGGGGCAAGAAAAACTAAAGGAAATGGCGTTGGCTGCTTCTTTTATACCCCTGACGATCTGACGTCAGGGAAGGGGCAACAGTAGCCAATGCAGGAACCAGGACTTTGGAATTCAGGCCGACTGAGGGCAACCTGCCAGCAGGATTACCCTAAATGTAATGACTGCAACAGTGAATACACTCGAACATCTACATTTATGGTAAGTGTACACAACTGTACTTTTTCTAGTACGGTGGTTCACTGTTACTGCTGTTGGTTATCTTATTAGTGTAGCAGTTCTGTGATATAGCATACTAGCAATGTCAGGTAGGGTTACTGGCTTTACAAAATTCCTCCTCAAGACCCTCATATACTTTGTGTGTATTATTTAGGGATAGCAAACTTAGTGCATATACTGTTCCTCTGAGGACCAGAGCACTTGCTGATCATCAGAATAAACTTCTTCTCAAGGGCCACATCCCTCCCTAAGCAGGAGCTTGGCAGCTTCAACATCTGAGATTTCGTCCCCTTTTTCCAAGAAGTCTGAGCATATCAAAGTTAGCAAAGTGAAGGAAAAGGAGAAAGAGAAGAGTAAATAAAAGGAGAAAGAAAAGCAAAAAAAAATCTATGAGAAGGTCTCTAGATCATTCCGGCCCGTCTGGCATGGTGTCAGAAACCTCAAAGCGTTTGGGTCTGTCCACAGGGAAGGCATTTCAGATCCATTCCCGAACTCTACCCAGCTGCTTCTCTCTCTGGAGACAGCTAGCCCCTGGCTCCATTCAGCCATCTTACAGGATAGAGCACACCACTCACCCGCATCGTCTTCCTTGGAGTCTACCTTCAGGTCCTTTCAATTGTCAAGGAGCCCCTCAGAAGCAGGCATCAGCAGAATAATGCAGAAGTTTCTCCAGACTTGGAGCTAGTTGGGGGTCCTCCTGATACTTACCCCCCCCCCATTAACTCAGGGTATGGTCCCTGTGATCCCAGCCATCATCTGCAAACAGTCAGATCTAATGCCTACAGTACCAAGTCATCCCCATGAGGCACCCATGTTGGAATCAAGACCATTTACAACTTGTACTCACCTTTTGCCTCGCGTTCTCAATTCCAGCTTTTTCAGATCGGAGTGGGTTTCGAAGCCGAAGTGTCTGGGCCGAAGGTCAGGTTAAACTCTAGGATTTACAGAACCATCCCTACCCCTGTGTGCTTTGGCTGTGGACAGTTCAGCGCCGATGTCTGCCTCTGTGCAGAGTCTGCTTGGGGCCGGGAGTGTTCCTTCTCTTTGTCATCTTTGGGTTAGAAGGGTGCAACCACAGTTCCAGGCTCTTTTTTGGCCTTCATGATTTTTGAGAGGATTCTCTCCTGATCTAGAGAGGAAGTGGATTCTGTAGCAGTATTGCTCATCCTGATCAACAGGGACAGGCAAATTTTCTATAATCCTAGAGGATTCTTGCCTGGTGGATTCCTCCTCCAATTCTGGCCCTTCCCCAGAAGACACCACTGGAAGGGCAATAGGAGACAGGTCTGTAAGAGAAGGCATTTTGACTCCTCTCTAGAGTCTATTACTGAGGGTACTGATTTTGAAGAAGGGGAGGGGTGCCCTCTGGATGACATCTTCTTTGATGGTGATCTAAACTTGATAAAGCAGAGAAGGAAATTGGTCTACCAAAGTCCCCTCCCTCCTAGAGTCTCTATTCCTAGAGGCTTTCTGGGATGGCTCATCTATCTGCTAGGTGGCCCCATCCACTGATGAACTGATAGACATGGTTTATCAGTGGGCCTGGAAGGACCTGATGTGATGGAGCCTGTCTCATGGAAACAGGGCAGAATATTGGTTGTCTCTTGGAATAAATCCCATTGGAACAAAGGTCACAGGTAGATGCCATGGTGGTTGCATCAGCCTCAAAAAAAGGAGCTCTTGGAAGAGAGTACATCTGTTTCCCTCTAACAAGGGTGTCAAGCCTGCTGGACAGATTTGTGGAATGAACTGATGCTTTAGCGACATTCACACTTTGCGTCCTGAATTACTGTTCAAATCCCACTCTGGTCACAGATGTTTGGATGTCAGTGGGCAGGTTGAGTTGCAGCTATTTATCCTTCAGCCTATGACCAGTGTGTCCATGCGTCTGCTTTCCAGCACAGCTAATGGTACAACAAGGGTAGCAGGCACTGGTATTGCTATTTGTTGGCACACCTGAATGCACCTCTGAGATTTTGCATAAAACACAGTACTTTCTTTATTAATGCTCCCTTTGATGGTTCAGCATTCTTTGGGCCTACATTTAAAGATGTACGTAACCAGAAATAAACAGGAGTACAAGACCTTGTCCACTGTAGGCGTACACTTTTCCAAAGCCCCCCCCCCCCCAAAGACTTTTTCCTCAAAACCAAAAGGGTGTAACGAAGCTATGGTTTTGAAAGTCTCAGGGTGTTGGCTAAGACATTTCTGCTGACAGACCTCCCCCATATTAGAGGGGATTATTTAATTTTAATGCATGAAAGACAACATTGAATACAATAGTTATATACTTAACATAATGTTAGATCTTTGTTGTCCAATTCCATCTGGCTCAACATTCCAGCCCTATCCTAAATTGTCATTGTACGACCCTTGGCTGATTTATTGGGCCTGACCAGGGTCTTATCTTTTAGACTGCCTGGAGCTGTTACTTCCTTTTAAGCCCAGTTGCATAAGTTAAATATGTTGTGTTCATCAGTTGAAATACTTGGTACAAGCAGGCAAACTCGATCTGAGGTAGTCTAGGAACTAAAGGGAATTATGGGTAGGGGAAGAACTAGAACCCTGGATCTAAACTCTTGAAAAAGGCTCCAAGGTAATATGCCTGATATTAAAGAATGTGACTACAGATGTAAATAACTTTCAAAGACAAAAACAGCATGCTCTATGCCCGGGATGGGGAGATTGGTGCTGTGTGGATTTGGTAGGACTAAGCTGGAACAAGGCTGCTAATATACAAAAATATAAAAAGTTTACACACCCCTGTTAAAATGCCAGGTTTTTGTGATATAAAAAAAATGAGACCACAATAAATAATTTCAAAACTTTTCCCACCTTTAATATGACCTATAACCTGTTAGGAGAAAAAATATAAAAAATAAAAAAACGTACAATAAGCTGGTTGCTTGTGTGTGCAAACACAACTAATACTTTGTTGAAGCACCTTTTGATTTAATTACAACATTCAGCCTTCTTGGGTAGAAGTCTATCAGCATGGCACATCTTGACTTGGCAATATTTGCCCACTCTTCCTTGCAAAAGTGCTCCAAATCTGTCAGATTGCGAGGGCATATTTTATGCACAGCCCTCTTCAGGTCACCCCACAGATTTCCTGTTGGATTTAGGTCTGGGCTTTGGCTGGGTCATTCCAAAACTTTAATTTTCTTCTGGTGAAGCTATTCATGTTATGTAGTCCTATCTCGCCTCCATTATTACATGTGGGTTCGGAGCCGATCCTCGGCTCCGACTAGGCCGCTTAGAAAGCCTGAAAACTTCTGATTGGATTGTGGCTAATGGGTATCCCATGATGCATGCACACATTCCCCAGATCTCGTTTACCGCGTCTTCAGTCGGAAGCTTTTTTTGGTTGGCCATGGCTAAGCGACTTAGTTCTTTATTATTCTGTTTGTTAGAAGTTTTTAACTTCTTGTGAAGTGCTTTCTTATTGCTGTTAGCCTTATTGTGATAACCGATTGTGTCAATTTAACCGGACTTGACTTTTTCCTGGATTTGACTTTTTCTGCTATAAATTTGGGCCTGTTAGCCTTTTTTGTGTGTGTTTCTGTGAGTGTGTGCATTTGACTAAACTGTTTTACTTAGAGGTATTAGTCTGTTCCCCTTTCCTTTACACTAGGTTCGTTTAAGTTAGAGAACTTAGTAAAACTTCCCTTAGTGTTTTGTTGTGAGAAATAGCTGTTTAAGTTAGAGAATCTAGTTCCTCTCTTGTTGAGTGAGTGTGTTGTTTTTTCTCTTCTGTCGCCTATTGAGACTGCCATTATGTCGAAAGAACATAAAGAGCATAAACAGTCAGGATTTAAAAAGTGTACTAAATGTGCTCAAAAAATGTCCATCACCAATGGACAAGAGTCTGTGTGTACTGTTTAGGGGCCATACATCTTCAAGAGACTTGTCCCTTTGGCCATTCCTTTAGTCCTAGAGTGCCCCAGGAACGGAAGAATAAGTTGATTTTAAAAGGATTGTTAAAACCTTCTTTTGAGGAAGACCTAGCCAGTTTGTCCTCCTCTACTAGGTCGCATTCTTCCAGTAAAGATAAGGGCAAGACCTCCAAAAGGCCTTCTCCAGCCTCAACTTCTGTTTCTGAACCTCCACAGAAGTTACCTAAATCGGAGATGGTCTCTGTCTCTTTGGCTCCACTGTTCTCGGAGCCAATCGAGATTCTGGATACAGACATTGCAGTGTCGGCACCCAGTGCTTCGGTGCTGATCACTAGCAGTCCTCTTCGGAGCCGGTCTACAGACATTCCACCAGTTTCCCCTACTTTAAAATCACCTATATTACAGAGAGCGAGGTATCCAATACTGTCCTCCAGATCCTGCAAGAGCTTTTCTGAAGAAGACATCGAGAGAGTGGTGCTCAGACTCCTTAAGTCATCGGCCTTGCCAAAATTTTTATCGGCTCCGACCACTTCTGTCTCTGAGCTGACTCCTGTTACCGACCCTGCTCTTTTTCCTCCTCCAACCCAGATTGGGCCTTTGGAGCCGATGCGGTCAGTACTGACTACAGTGGTGTCCTCAGCTCCAGCACCCCGGGTGGTTGTCTTGGAACCAAGCCCTGCTCCAACACTGTTGGCGCCATCCGAAGCGTCTAGGGTCCGAAGCTCTTCGGTCGGGCCCGAGGGGGACACTTGGAACCGAACCTCTTCGGTGCCGAGTCTTCCACTTGGTGTGTCGTCCCGAGTGAGCTTGGACCCTACATTGTTCTCGGAGCCGATTCCTTTGGAGCCATCAGCGCCTATGCTCTCCTCAGAGCCGGAGCATCATTCGGAGCTGGAGGAATCTGTTTTCGTGAAGATGAGGAGCATGTTGGATAGTTCATCCGTACCACATAGGAGTACTGATGCTGTACTCCCTCAAACGCCGACTACGGTCTCAGCATCCTCTCTCTCCCGGGATAGTAGAGACTCGCAGCTTCAGGAACCCCGTTTGGGTGGTCCCCGATCTTCCGAGACCTCCCCAGAACACCCCACTGAGGAGCCCCCTCAGAAGAGATCATGTAAGAGGAAGCATGTAGACTCACCTGATGAGTCTGTCACATCTGACACTGACCTCGATGAGTTGGAGGGGTCCCCTAAGTCGTCTGAAGATGTCGCCTTTGCAGACATTTTGGAGATCCTCAGGCAGAAAGGCGGCTGGCCCACCATTACCCCCTTCCGATGAGGAGTCTGTGTACCTGAAGGCTTTTGGGTCTCAACCCTCAGCTTCATGGGTGTCTCCTCCATTTGATGACTTGCTCGATCTCGTGAGTCAGAAGGCATGGCAGACTCCTGATGCCATGGAACCGGTCCCCAGGAGGCCGAATAAATTTCTCTCCGCCCCTAAGGACAAAGAGTTTTTATCTAAGTGTTTACCTGTTGATACCATGGTGGTGGCGGCGGCCACTAAGAAGGAACTAGCAGAGACATCATCTTCTATCCATCCACCTAACAAGGAATCCCGAACGATGGATAGGTACGGGAAGCGTATCTTCTCTTCAGTGGCTTTTACACTCCGATCGCTGTACTATATATCACATTTTACCAGACTTCAGAGAGATCTCCTAAAGGAGTTGAGATACTTTTCAGGGTACCTCGACTGAAGCAGTCCCATTTAGTGTCTGCTCAGTTGGCTACCCTCACATCTATTGTTAACTCCTCCATGCGGCTGATCTCATATGCAGCTGATGGTGCGAGTAGGGCGGCGGGTTCAGGAGTCTCATTAAGGAGACATTCCTGGATGCGCCTATGCAACTTTGCTGAGCCTTTCAAGTCTACATTCACCAATGCTCCTGTGGAGGGATCCTCTCTTTTTGGACCCAAGGTAAAAGATACCCTCAACAGGTGTGAGCAGGAAGGAAAGACTTTCTCTGCCGTGGGAGTCCGTTTTACCGTTCCTTCTAGACCTTGCCTTAAAGGTCAGAAGAGCGACAAAATGTGGTTCAAGAAATCGGAGACCTTTCCAGGATGCACAAGGTGATTCCTCCTACAGAGGCAGGGGAGGAGGAAATAATGGTAGACATCGCCCTAGAGCTCTGTTCCCAGTTGGGAATCTCGATAAACTGGGAAAAATCCTCATTTTTGTCCACTCAGTCTATAACTTTTATAGGAGCAAACATAGACACGGTCGAGATGACAGCCAGGCTGCCTACAGACAGAATACAGAATCTTGTGCAACAAATTTGCAGAATACTTCCCCTTCAAAGAGTCAAAGCGAAGGTGATGTTGCAGCTTCTCGGGACTGTGGCATCAACCATAACCTTGGTACCTTTAGCAAGGCTACATATGAGAATACTCCAATGACTCCTGTCATCCCAGTGGTCATTTCATCAGTTGCCTCTACATCATCCGATCCTGATTACAGATTCTTGCAAAAAAGACCTGCGCTGGTGGACTCAACCAGGTCATCTTACCACAGGGAATCCCTTTGTACCGCACCAACCCGTTGCCTCTCAGATAGGGTGGGGGGCATTATCTTGGCAGGGCAGTCCAAGGCACATGGCAAGAGCAGGTGACCCATCTGCATATCAGAGTCCTAGAGATGAGGACGGTGCTTCTAGTGTTGCAAGCACTTCACGACTTTCTCCCTCTGAGGACGATAGCTATCCAGACAGATAACATGTCGGTTCTCTGGTATCTAAACAAACAAGGGGGAACCAGATCATACCCCTTATGTCGAGAGGCCATGCGAGTTTGGGATTGGGCAATTTCTCCCCAATGCTTTCTCATTGCAACTCACATCCCGGGGACTTCCAACGTAATAGCGGACAAGCTAAGCAGGGCAATTTTGTTACCTCACGAATGGTCCTTGAACCAGAAAATAGCCAGTATGATCTTTCACAAGTGGGGACAACCCTGCTGCAACCTCTTTGCCAACCCCATCAACACCAAATGCAGCAACTTTTTCTCTCTCATCCCCCCTCCGGGGGAGTTTCCAAGAGATGCACTAGTCCACGATTGGCTCCCGGGACTCCTTTATGCTTTTCCTCCCTTTCCACTCATCCCCAAGGTCATACAGAAAGCAATGCTGTTGGGAAGCAAGATGATCCTCATCACCCCTTACTGGCCTCGTCAGATTTGGTTCCCTTTTCTCGGGCCTCACCTGTTGGACTGCCCATGGATGCTGGACCCAGTGCCAGATCTCCTGGCACACATGTCAGGTTCTCTTCACTCCAGTCTCCACACACTCAAACTGACAGCATGGCTGCTCCAGTTCCATCACTAGTCAGACTTCATGATTTGTCTCCAGCTGTTACTCATATTATTACCTCTTCTCACAAGCCTTTGACCAGAAAATTGTATCATAGTATATGGAAGAGAATTTCCATATGGGCACACAGTAGAGAAGTTGATCCATTTACAGCTCCCATTACTATTGTTCTAGAGTTTCTTTCTGAACTCTTTCAACAAGGTTCAGCGGCTGCTACACTCAGAGTTCAGCTAGCAGCAATATCTAATTTTCATGTGGGGATTAATGATTCCAGTCTTATGTCTCACAAACTGTGCAAATTATTTCTTAAGGGTTCCATGATAAGGCCTCCTGTGCAAGACCCCATTCCACCTTTGGACCTGAATCTAGTTCTGTCTAGACTTACTCTGCCACCCTTTGAACCAGCCCATAGTTGTCAGTTGAAGTTTCTGTCTTGGAATACTCTTTCTGGTAGCAATAACCTCAGCCAGGCGAGTTTCTGAATTACAAGCCCTGTCTGTTAAACCTCCATACTTAATTTTTCACAAAGATAGTGTCTCTCCGGACCGACCCTTCTTTTATTCCTAAAGTCTGTTCTCAGTTTCACTTAATCCAAACAATTGAATTGCCAGTGTTCTTCCCTAATCACTCCAACAAAGCAGAGTATACATTCCACCAATTGGATGTACATAGGCAACTATGTTTCTATATCCACCGGACCAAAGAATTTAGAAAATCAGAACAACTGTTTATTTCCTTTGCTGAGGCGAGAATGGGCTTGCCAGTTTCCAAGGTTACACTTTCAAACTGGATCTCTAGTTGTATTTCTTTTATTTGCAGTTCTCAAGGAAAGGAGTTACCCTTTAAAGTTAAAGCGCATTCCACCAGGTTCTTCTCTACTTCTGCTGCTTTCCAAGCCAGGAAGACCTATTGATAGTATTTGTGCAGCAGCAACATGGGCTATCCCTCATACCTTCATTTCCCATTATAAATTGGAGTTAACTTCCAGGGGTAGAGCTTTGTTTGGTTCCACGGTACTCAGGAGTATCTTCCAATGAACCACCCATTCAAGATGCTAGGGACGCTGTCCCACATGTAATAATGGAGGCGAGATAGGACTACATAACATAAAGAAGTTATGTACTCACCATAAGGTTTCATGTATGTAGTCCATCTCACCGAACATTATTACGAACCCACCCACCAACCCCCTTCCTGGAGGATCTGGATACAGTTTTTCCCTTTCTACAGTGGTTTTTGCCACAAGGGCTCCTTTTATTACAGTTTATTCTTCCGGACCTTTGTTCCTTTTTCATGTTTGATTCTGGTAGACTAGTAGCAAACAAGATCTGGGGAATGTGTGCATGCATCATGGGATACCTATTAGCCATGAGCCAATCAGAAGTTTTCAGGCTTTCTAAGTGGCCGAGTTGGAGCCGAGGATCAGCTCCGAACCCACATGTAATAATGTTTGGCGAGATGGACTACATGCATGGAATGTTATGGTGAGCACATAACTTCTTTCTTTGTTGATTTGGATGTATGCTTGGGTTCATTGTTGTGTAGAAAGGTGAAATTCTTTTCAGCTTCAGCTTTCTAGCAGACGCCTGAAGGTTTTGGGCCAAAAGTGACTGGTATTAGGAACTGTTCATAATTCCCTCCACCTTGAATAAAGCCCAAGTTCCAGCTGAAGAAAAGCAACCACAAAGTGTGATGCTGCCACCACCATGCTTCACCGTGGGGATGGTGTTCTTTTGGTGATGCAAAGTGTTGTTTTTGTGCCAAACATACCTTTTGGAATTGTAGCCAAAAAGTTCAAACTTCGTCACATCATACCATAACACATTTTCCCACATGCTTTTGGGAAACTTGATGTATTGTTTTGCAAATTTTAGCAGGACCTGTATGTTTTTCTATGTAAGAAAAGGCATATGTCTCGCAACCCTACCCTCCATAGCCCAGCCATATGGAGAATATGGGCGATTGTTGTCACATGTAGTGCACAATCACTACTTGCCAGAAATTCCTGCAGCTCCTTCAGTGTTGCTGTAGTTCTCTTGGCAGTCTCCGCGACCAGTTCTCATCTTATCTTTTCATCAGTTTTGGAGGGAGATCCAGTTCTTTACGATGACACTGTTGTCCCATATTTTCTCCACTTTTTGATGATCGTCTTCACTGTGTTCCATGGTATATCCAGTGCTGTGGAAATTTATTTGTACCCTTCTGATTGATGCCTTTCAAAAATGAGATCCCTTTGATGCTTTGTAAGCTGTCTGTGAACCATGGCTTTTGCGGTAGCAGACAACTGAGTAAATGACAGGAAACTCCTACTAGGACAGCTGAACTCTATTTGGGGTTAATCAGAGTCTCTTTAATTGATGGCAGGTGTGTACCCAAGAAGACTGAATGCTGTAATTAAATCAAAAGGTGCTTCAACAAAGTATTAATTTAAGGGTGTACACACTTATGCAACCAGCTTATTGTACATTTTTTATTTTTTACATTTTTGTCCCCTAACATTTGTTTGTTTTTCATAGGTAGTTACTAGGCTATCGGCCCAAGGGACTAAATAAGCCTAGCCAACAAGGTTCCCTGGCTTACGCCCCCCCAAGAAAGTCAATTTCCTGTGCCCCTGTCGAGCAGAGCCACAGAATTGATCCCCGGGGAGTATTTCCTATTTCCCATCCACTCATCAAGATTTTTCTTGAAGAGTGTTAATGAGGAACTTTGCTTGACGTAGTTGGGTAGCTTGTTCCAGAGTATAGGAAGTCTCTGGGACAGGAATCTATCCCTCCAACATGTCCTATTTATTGTGGTGACAAGGTTTAGGTCCCTAGAAGCGTGTAGCTTGGAGGGATTGGGATTTCTTTAGGTGAGCATGTCCAACAGCTCTGGGTTTAACATAGCTTTATATGTTAGGCAGAGATCTCCTCAGAGTAGGCGATATGCTACAGAGTAAAGCTGGAGATTTTTGAGATTGTCAGTATAGGGCATCTGTTTGAGGCCAGTAATCCTCTTTGTGAGGTATTTCTGTGGCCTTTCCAGCTGCTGCAGATGTCTTGTCAGGTACATTCCAAAAGGGGCGTTGTACTCTATAATGGGTCCAATGAATGCAGAGTAGAGCGGAACAATGCCCTCTTTTTTCCTGGATGAGAACCCTTTTGTGATGTGGTGTGCCGCATAGAAGGATTTCCTGACTACTGTGGCGATGTGATTATCAAAGGAGAGACAACTGTCCACCTGGGTCCCAAGGTCTCATCATATATTCGGCAGTAAGTAGACTGCCATTTATGTGGTAGTTCATGGGTACAAAGTTTTTACCAAAGGGGATGACAATGCACTTTTTGGCGTTCGAGCTTGAGCTCATGCCTCTGACACCAGGCATCTGTCTCAGTGAGGCCCTTCTGTGGGATGTCCTTATCATTTGAGGGCTCGACTATGGCTCCTAGTTTGCAGTCATCTGCAAACTTCATTAGCTAGAGGCCTCCTGTGTTAGCCTGTACTTCAGAGAAGTAGATACCAAACAGGAGAGGTCCCAGGACTGAACCCTGTGGTACTCCACTTTTCACTGGTTTGAAGTCAGATTTGGAGTCTGCAGCTTTTACAGTGTGGGTTCTGGCAGTCAGCCAGTTGGCAACCCATCTTGTGATGTAGAGATTTATACCTAGTTTAGTGAGTTTAGCTGTAATTCCAGAGTGGGGGATGGTGTTGAAAGCCTTGGCGAGGTCAAGATAAGCTGTGTGACCCACCTTACCTTCGTCTACGGCTTTGGTGACTGCCTCAAAGAAGTTGATCATGTTCAGAAGGCATGATCTGCCTTTCACAAACCCGAACTGGGTGTGGTCCAGAGTTTGGAGGTTACCAATGTCTCTGAGTCCCATGATGATACGTTCCATGGCCTTGCAGACAAGGCACATCAGGCTAATAGGGCGATAGTTCCCAGGATCAGTGGTGGCTCCCCCCTTTGTGGAGTGGGATAACTGTTGCTGTGTGCCATTCAGTGTGCACAAAGCCTGACATGAGACTATGATTGAACATGGTTTTTAGGTGGGGTGGCAGTTTGTTCTGAAGTTCGTGTAAAATGCAGCCTGGGATGTTGTCCAGTCCCATGGATGCTGTGTTTTTGGTTTTAGAGAATGCAGCTTTTACCTGCATAGATGTGATTACAGGGACTGTGCATTCTTACTGTATGGATATGGGCCCTTTTAGGGGGTGAGGGGAGGGGGTAAAGTTAGCACTGAACCTATCTGCCAGGATGTTGGCAATATCAGTTGATTCTGTAATTTTCGTGCTATTGTGCTGCAACTCAGAGCAGATGTGGTTGTTGCCATTGAGATTCTTGACATGGCTATAGAATGCCTTGTGGTTGCCCTAAGCATCAGTGGCGATTTTGTTTTCGTAGCTAGCTTTGGCGGATCATATAAGGGATCTCAGCTTCTTACTGAGGCTGACCAGGGAGCTCCTCCATTCATGAGATTTTACTTTCTCTTGCAACAGTTTTTTCCTTCTGTTGTAGAGTTTGTTTATTGCAGCGTACCGCCAGATTGGCTTCCTGTTTTTGGAGGATAGTGTGTCTGTTCTGTTTGGGATAGCACGATCCATGCACTCGTGGAAGTGCTTATAGAGTGCATTTGTGTAGGATTCAGCAGACGTAACTGTATTGCCCATCTGCATGGGTGTCATGAAGTTCGCCACTTCTCTCTTAAGCATGAAATTGGCTTTGGAGAAAGTGAATTGTACAGGTTATAGGTCACATTAAAGGTGGGAAAAGTTTTGAAATAATTTATTGTGGTCTCATTTTTTTTATATCATAAAAACCTGGCATTTTAACAGGGGGGTGTAAACTTTTTATATCCACTGTACCATTGCCATAACTACAGGGAAGTGCCTTAAAATCAGGGGAAGCAGAAACATACTGCTGACTCTGGGACTCCTGAAAAAACATCTATCCTAAGGGCAAAGTCTTCCATTGCAGAGAATGAGGTGCTATTCCAGAGCCTCCATCTCCATGGGAGATGACTCTTTGGCCTGGATGCAGCAGACCAGGACAATATTGTGGCGGACATTAACATGGTTGATGGCCACATACGCAGTTATGAAATGGTGTGCTACAAGGCCAGTGACTGTTTAAGTGCTGCCCAACAAACAACTCCTGGTGCAGAACGCTATGAAAATTGGATGGTGGGGGTATTGAGTGCAATACCTTTCAGGGAGATGGAGAAGTTTCTGGCCTTTGTTAGAGGTAGTGGCGCCTTTACGGAGACCCACAGTGCAGTTCTGGATGTTGGGGCAGAGCTGGACAGGCCCCAGTGAGAATCCACTCGGTATACCCCAGGTATGCAGACCTGTTTCTGTGTAAGAATGCCTGCAAGTCCTCTATATCCCTTGGTCATGGTCAGACTTATTAAAGGTGTCTCATTTTACTGTTACAGGTACATCAGGGATTTGACATCCACAGACCTCTGCAAAAGGTATACAAGTAAAAGATATTTTTATGTTTGTAAAACTCAGCTGCATGTATACTTATAGTGCTGAGTCATACAATGAATATTTTGTGCGTTGCTGCATTCACAGGTAATTCTTCATCTAGTACCAGCACTGTGGAACAGCTCCCAACTGATGGAGGACTTGCTGACCCTAATAATGATGGTGAGTATGAGCTGGTACAGTCAGGGGGTACAGTGTGTGTGTCTGTGTGGAACATACAGAATATGGACACTGCATCACCCCCAGCACCGACCATGCTCATTGTCTGTGTAGGTGGATACCCAGGCCACCCACTATTCACAGGGTGGTCAGGTTAGTGGGGAGATTTTGTCAGGGAACTGTGCTGTCCCTGGTAGACAGATGTCAGAATTTGTCCTAGCACTCTTAGGCAAAGAGTTCCACACATGGTGGGAGTGGGATAGTGCCTCCATAGAGACATGGGTACTGGACTCCCCCATGAGGGAGGTGTGTTAGTCTCCATAACACAGCATATGTGGAGGACCATTGTGGAGGTGCAGACTTGTACCACCACTGCCAAAGCAGAGATAATGAGGATGTTGTATGTCTGTGATGATTTGTGGGCTTGCATGTCCTATATGTGTAATTAATGCACACACTGTAAATATAAAGGTCAGAAATTCCATTATCATAGAGTAAATGTGCAGTGATTTGAGTTAAAAAAAAAAATATTAGAATATGTGGGTTTTCAGTATAATTTGGAGTCAAATTCATGTGTCTTGTTGTTTTTCAAAATGGCAACATCTAAATAGTTAATTGAGTCATATGCTTAAATATAAGTAAATCTTAAAAAAAATCAGTTGTAGAGTTTAAATAACTCACAAATTCATCAAGCTCAAGTGCGTTACCCTTCCACATAATGAATATTTCATCCAAAATCGCATGGATACAACTATATGTTCTATGTACCTAGATTGAAAACAAAATTCTGCTCCCAGTGTCACAGTACAATGTTTGTATATAATGGAGCACAAGCAGCTCCCATGGCTACACCCTTTGTCTAAAGTAGTTATGCAGAATGACTTCCATGAAGTCGCCCATAATGGTCTTCTCATTACACAAACAGCTATATTTATAACAAGTTTCCTTTAACCACTCTAGACCTATATCATGTGGAATACATGAGAATAAATCTACCACATCTACTGTAGTATGTCACCAAAAACTCGTGTTTTCTGATGGTCAAAAAATCCCAGGAATCCTTTACAATGTAGGGATATTTCTTTAAAAAGTCTATTTTTTTCATCCACAAATACCACCATAGGGTATGTTTTTGAGCCGGAAGTTGCCACAGTTGGAAACATATGAGGGTTTTGTATATTTTTGTATATCTTGGGGATTATGAAAATAGGAATTAGAGGGTGGCCGACTTTCAAAAACCTGTACTACTGTTGATCTATTATACCTTGGTTGATCAAGTCCTGCAGCAGTAGTTCACTGTGTTATAGTATGCCCCATTTACGTCACTTTTAGATGCCCTACCATATTGATTATTATTATTTAATATATCATACAGCCTAGCTATATAATCAGTAGCATTCATCAGGACAATCCAGCGCCTTTAGCGGGCTTCATTATCCTAATTTCCTTGTTACAGGTTAATAGTTTCAAGATATCAGATACATCCTTCTTTAAATTAACTCCTTCCAAAATGACATTTATATAAATTCCTATTATCCCTCTCACAGAATTTTTCAAATAACTGTAGGGTAGATTGTAAAGAAGGATTATACATACTTTTTATAGCAAGTCTTGTTATTAGTTGTGGTAGAAAAGTCTTGAAACATAAGTTTAAAATTAAATTTTCTAGTATGTCATTTTAAATCTAAGACATCACATAAGTCAGTTCTCATCTTTGGGTACAAAAGTAAGTCCTTTACTAAACAAATGGTGTCACAAATCTATTTCTAAGTTACTGTAATTATATACCTTAAATCCTTTGTGTTCACTTGTTACCATAATTCCACTTTGAAACAATTCATTGCTAAAATGCAAATCAACCAAGGACTCGAGCAATGTATCTCTTGAAACAGTCTCAGCACTGTTAATTACAGCTGTCACCATCCCCTCTTGTTTTTCCTGTTGTTTGTGTCGCAACCTTTGTAACTGCCTGGAAACTGTGCAAAATGAAGGAGCTTTTTCTTGCTCCTTCTGAGCTAGTCTGTCAGACCGAGGCAGAGATGGAAAGTGCATTACATTCTACCCTACAATTATTTGACCGATTCTGTGAGAGAGATATTAGGAATTTATATAAATGTCATTTTGGAATGAGTCATAATTTAAAGAAGGATGAATTTGATATCTTGAAACAACTAACCTATAATAAGGAAATTAGGGTACTGAAGCCTGATAAAGGCACTGAGATTGTCCTGATGAATGCTAATGACTATATAGCTACGATGTCTGATATATTAAACAATGATAATCCATATGCTAGGACTTCTAAAAGTGAAGTAAATAGTGCATACTGTAAAACTGACCTATTGTTACAGGACTTGATCGACCAAGGTGAAATAAATCAACAGTCATATAGTTTTTTAAAGGTCAACCACCCTCTAACTCCTACTATTTTTGGAATCCCCAAGATGCACAAAAATATAAAAAAAAAAAAAAAAAAAAACCACTATGCATCCAATTGTGGCAACTTCCGGCTGAAAAACACGCCCTGTGGCAGTACATGTGGATGGAAAAATTAAATGTGTTTTAAAGAAATATCCCTGCATTCTAAAAGATTCCTGGGAATTTTTGACCAGCATAAAACATGTTTTTCAGTGACATTATACTTGGAACAGTAGATGTGGTAGATTTGTTCTCATGTATTCCATATGACAAAGATCTAGAGTGGTTAAAGGATTCTTGTTATAAATATAGTTGTCTGAGTAATGAAGAGACCTTTATTTTGGATGAATTCATGGAAGTCATTTTGCATAACTATATTTCTTTTTAAGGAGAGTATTTTAGACCAAGCAAAGGGTGTAGCCATGGTACAAACATTGTACTGTGGTGTTGGGGAGCAGAATTTTGTTTTTCAGTCTAGGTACATGGACCATATAGTTGTCTTCTTGAGATTTCTGGATGATGTATTAATTATGTGGAAGGGTAATACACTTGAGCTTAATGAATTTGTGAGTTATTTAAACTCTACAACTGATTTTAAGATTAACTTCTATTTATATGACTCAGTTAACTATTTAGATGTTGCCATTTTGAAAAATGAGACATGAATTTGACTCCAGATTGTACTGTAAACCCACATATCCTAATAATTTCTAACTCAATAAATCATTGCATGTTTACTCTGATAACAGAATTCCTGGATTTTGATTTACTGTGTGTACATTAGCTATGACCACACTTTGTTTGGGTTATCGGTTTATCTTGCGTGATATTCCTTTGTTTTTTGGTTCTGTATGTGTGATTGCTTGAATAGACTCAGGCACACACTAGTATGAGTGTAATGTTTTTCTGGCTTACCTGTTAAAGGATTGGTAAAAAGGTATATACTTCTACTGATGGTAGCCAGTGTGGCTGTGGACAACCAGGATCTTGCTCCTACAGTGTCACTTCTGTGGTGACATCAGTTGTAGACGTGTCCATACTCTTGGAGAAGTTCCTATGGATGTACTTCTATTCTAATGTTGCAGTATTCTTTACATGAGGGATCCTCCACCATGGGTGACTACACATCCAGCATAGAAGAGAAGGACATCTATGGTTATGCTATGATTTTTACACAGCTGTTCTTTATTCAAGCGCAACCTTGGGGTGGCACCTGTGTCTCTCATGGATAAGGGCAGTTGGTGTTGATTACAGAATCGCTCTAAAAATTACCATCTAACTATGGTCAATAAGGGTATTCTGGTGGTTACGTAGTTAGGCTTGTAAAGGCCATTAGCCTAGTAACCTCCTATGAGCCTGTGGCTATCACACAGTGGCATCTCTGTCATACTGCACACCAGCATTTAGCTAGGACAGTGGCACTGTTAGAGCCAGCCGTTTTAGTTGGGGGTGTGCATTTGATGTTGAAAAGAGATTTTACAACTTGTGCACAAGTTCTGTTAATACTGTATGAAGTGCTAATGAGTACCTCATAAATTGTTTTGGGGTGTGGGTTGGTTCCCTTTAAATGAGCTTGTACTAATGGAGACGGTCTCCAATCGTATTTTAAAAATGAATAGTCTTCAGGAGATAATTTTAAAAATAATTCTAAGACCATTTCAGTGTAGGCTGAGAATCTGTTCAGCGAATGCAAAGAAGAAAAATATCTGGATGTGCAGAGTGGAAACTGTTGTACAGTTTTCAGTGTCAGAAAAAAATGTAGAGCAGCAGTCTTTTTCCAAAACTGATGCAAGTTAGACATGCTTCAGCCTGTTGTAAGTCTGTACAACAGTCTGAAGTGGCCTGTAAGAAGTCCGGATAGTTGAAGGTTATTGGTTTTACAATTCAGAATATCACATGTATCTTTTTATGCAGGACAGTCCCTGTTTGTGCAGATGCTTCCCGTGTGTTAAAAAAAAAATAGCAGTTGCTTTGTATCTGAAACACTTGAATATTATATGAAACAACAGGAATAACTTAAATGCTCCTAGAGTGAGCTTTTATTTTGGCAAAAATGTGATGTCCAGCTTTGCACTGGTTGTGGGTATGGTTTGTCCTGTAAAACCTCATGTTTCCATACAGAATGCCCCACTTTGAGCATTTGAAAAAGTGGCAGCTCTAGTTACCTTTCTTAACATCAGCATTTCTGAATGGTTTGGTGGTAATGGAATATGTTCTTCCATATCACTTTTGCAATATTCATTTCCTTTGGGATCTCCTGCTAAGCATAGCACAACATCCAACCAGCATACCAAAGTTTTAATTACCTAAGGAGCATAGCATATCAGCCATATGTTCCCCATGTCAGGATAGGGCATAAAGGTGATGCATGTGTGCTTCCAAGTCAGAACTTGGTTGCTGCCAGTCTGAACACAGTTGTGTGTCAGTCTGATGTCAGTCTGAATGCCTTTCATTTTGCTAGTGTTTCCAGTCCTTCATTTTTCAGGTAAGTACCCCACTGGGGTTTTTATTTCTTTTCCTTGTATTGTTTACTGGGTTACGTGTCATCCAAGGAAGGGAAATGTCAGTGTGGGAGGCAAATTCCCCCACGACAACTGCCACAGTAGGTGTTTATTTTGCTTAGGTGTGTCTCATGACCATACACTGTGTTCCGTCTGTCAGGCGTTTGTTGACCTTGCGTAGTTGCCTTTCTTCACTTTCCATTTATCTTGAGAACCATTGTCTCAAGTTTTTGGCCAAAGGTACCACAGCAGAATCATCTCTCCCCAAGGTACAGATGCCACTGAAGAAGGCCAAGAAACCCAGGCCCGAGTCTGCTGCTGTCCAGTCTCCTCCAGATGTCTCTCAAGGTGCAAAGGACAGCCTGCCGTTACCTTCAGTTTCCTCTTTGAGACCTTCTTGAAGGCTGGCACAGAACCTACTTTCTTGTACATCCTCTGAGGCCTAGCAAAGATCTGCTGCAGATGTTGAGGAGCAACCACTGTATATTATTTCTGAAGGGCCTAGGGGAATTCCTCAGATTATTGTGAAGCAAGAGGCGCCGGGCACCCTAATTAAAAATCCAGTTTTTTTTTTTTTTTTTTTCAGAGCAGATTGTGGTGTTTGCTACTTGGGATCCACAGATAGAATGGTAGGACTTCACTCAATATTTGTTCAGTGCCTTGATGGCTTTGAAGCCTGTTCAGGAGGTTTTGGTTCCTGCTCCGCTGTGGTTCTGTAACCCTAAGAAGACTAGGGACCCAGAGTCTTCGGACAGGGATTCTTATTCTGAGGCTGATTCCTTGGCCTAGTCCTCCCAGTTGCCATCACCTTTATATTATGGATTTGAGGAGGAGGAATCTGTCAGTCCTGATTCCCCTTTGGAGGGACTTTCCTTTGGTGATGTGGTCCTGCACATGATGAATTTCAAATGAGATCGCTCCCAAGTTTCAGATGTCCAGAAACGGTGGTATGAATTGTTACAAATGGACTGTCTTAAACCTTCATCTTTCCAGTGTTAGCTGCTCTGTTGGTGTTTCTGCTGCTTCCCTGACACCAGATTCACGGCTTCCAGCTCATAAGATACCTGATAAGTTTTGTAAGGTGCCATATACCTGAAAGTTCTAGTATAAATGCCCTTCTTCTGATCTTGCAGTGGTTTCAGTGTCTACTGATAAGCTGTTGCTTTCATCCAAGTTTCTTCCCTCAAATAAGGACAGTAGAGCCACAGCTACTTTAGCCTTCAGGGCCATCAGTTACCAGACCCATATGACCAGGTACATTCTGTCTTTCTTTTCCAAGTGATAAAAACTCTGATATGTCTGATTCTGAGGGGTACACACACTGCTCATTTCCAATTCTCAGGTTGGCCTTCACTCTTTAAATGCAGATCTGATATTGTTAATCTTCGTTCATTCCTTACGCATGGGTAACGGTTCCGAACTCTGAACCGAGCCGGCCATTTTCCAAGCTCGCGTCAGCTTCAAACTCTCGAGCTAAACTCCTACCCACAACCCCCCCTCTCCCGGTTACCTCAGATTTCATTTGCAGCGTTGCCATCCGGTCGTGTCAAGCTACTTCTCTTGAGTTAAGTACAGACAATTGTTTAATTGCTTTACAAATTACTTTTCTGTCAGAAAAGTTGATATTTTATTGTCTCTTGCCCTATCGCATCTAGCATTCATAATTTCCTCAGGTTTTTTTTTTTCTGTCCTTTACTTCCCCTTTTTACTGCGAGGTAATTCTCTCCTTACCATCGTTGGTAATCATTTTTCCCTTCTCTATCATACCTTTGGGTACTCTCTTGTACCATTGTTGGTACTTTTCTATTTGTTAATATGGCAGATAAAAAGGGTAGTCCCGGGTTTAAGCGGTGTTCTGATTGTGGACACAAACTGCCTAATTCTGATGCACACTCTTTGTGTTTATTGTTTGGGAGCTTCCCATTTATCTGTTGAACCACCTTGTTCTATTTGTGAGAACTTTTCTAATAGAACTTTGTTAGAAAGGAAAAACAAGCTGATACTGAAGGGACTTCTAAAATCTCCCTTTTCAGAGGCTATTTCTGGGTCAGAGGTATAAACCCCTCCTAAAGCCCAAAAGAAAATGGATGTTTCTTCTAAGGCTAAATCCTTGCCTTCGTCCCCGGCTGGGGAGTCTCACCAACCAAAACCTAAAAAGGCTAAAATTTCGGCTCCGGAGCTCTCTGTCAACCCCAGTGCTTTCGGTGCCTAGACCTTCGGCTCCATTATTGATTTCGGCTCCGTCCTCTCTTGCAGCCTTCTACATGTCGGCACCAGGGGGCTCCTCGGTTCAGACCATTACCACTGTATCGGCACCAACCGTTAAGTCGGCGCAGACCTTGACCGCTTCGGCTCCGAGATCTTCCTCGGGACCGAGGCCTTTATTGCTGACTCCAGTTTTGTCGGTTCCAGCTTCGGCACTGACAACCACTTCGACACCGATCTCTGTGTTGGTGCAGATTATGACATCGGCACCGATGACTTCTTACAGTAGTTCAGTCTTTCTCTGCACCGTTGTCCTCGGTGCGGTCAGATGAGATGGGCACCGAGTCTGCCTCTTTTGTGGACAGGCCTGTTTCTCCCTCAGTCTCTGTGAGGTCCACTAGAAGTCTTTCGGAACATGATGTGTTGCGTCT
Organism: Protopterus annectens; assembly: GCF_019279795.1. Taxonomy (NCBI): domain Eukaryota; kingdom Metazoa; phylum Chordata; order Ceratodontiformes; family Protopteridae; genus Protopterus; species Protopterus annectens. The sequence continues at coordinate 652,933,271 of NC_056750.1, forward strand.
TGTGGACCAGGCATTCTTGGCCAGAGGTATTCCACCCCCCAGGAACTATCCTTCCTTGGGAGGTGATCACCCACCTTCAAAGACACCTTCTTATTCTCTTTCTTCATTGCCTTTGAAGTCCATGGATATAGTACAGTCCTACCCTTCTGCGGTTCCCTTTATGGATCTCACTAAGGAACCGCAGTTGCCTTCGTGGCTGGAAAGTTTTGCTACGGCCCAGGATATCAGCTGTGACACGCATAGCTTACTGCACCACAGCCATCCAGGGACTCCGAGTCGGCAGGCTGAGCCACTTAGGGGAGGAGTCCCCCTGTCCTAGACATACACTCCTCTCTGGGTGGACCAGCCTTCCAACTGATGGAGAAGGCTATCACTGCTGCTGCCGATACTGGACTGTCTATACCTCCGCCCTCCTCTGGTACACTGGTTTCACAAGTCGCACCTAGCGGACACCAGGTGCAAGGGCCTCGGGACATATTCTCTCAGGAATCCCCTTTTCCGTTGTCTTCCCCATCTTCTCCCGCTGAGGAGGTCCACCGGAAAAGTTCGTCTAAGAGGAAGCACAAGGACTCCACAGAGGAGTCCCTCACTGAAGACACAGATTTCGATGAGGGGGAAGGATCCCCTCAGTCACCCTCTGAGGTATCCTTTAACGATATCCTTGAAATTCTAAAACAGAGAGGTGACTGGCAGCCCTCTAATCTGACCCCTGAGGAATCTGTGTTTCTGCAGGCCTTTCGCTCCCGGCCGCCTACCTCCTGGGTTACTCCACCTACCGATGAGCTTGTCAAGTTCATCGTGCAGCGTGCTTGGAAGACCACTGATACTGTTGAAGCTATTCCCTGGAAGCCAGATAAGAACTTGTCCCCTCCTGCTTCAGATCCCGATTGGTCCAAAGGTCTTCCTGTAGATGCTTTGGTGGTGGTGGCCGCAACAAAAAAGGATCTGGCAGAAGAAGAAAGCCAGACTGTCCATCCGCCTAACAGAGTCCCGAGCCCTGGACAGAATAGGGAAGCGCACCTTTGCTTCAGCGACCTTTGCTATCAGGTCACTGAATTATATGGCACATTTTACCAGGCTTTAAAGGGATCTGGTTTTTGAGCTCTCTGAAACCTTGGCTGGTGCAGTGTCTGATGAGGTCCGTGACAAAGTGACCTCTCAGCTGGCCACCATTGAGTCTATATCCAACTCCTCTATGCGATTGATATCTCACGTATCAGAAGGAGCAGCTAGAGCGGCAGGTTCAGCTGCGGTCTTGAGACAACACGCCTGGATGTGCTTGTGCAACTCAGCGGAACCTTTTAAGTGTTCCTTTCTTAATGTCCCCATTGAGCCCTCCTCGTTGTTTGGGCCCAAAGTTAAAAGCACACTGGCCAGATGTAAACAAGACAGTAAGACCCTTTCTGCCTTAAGTGTCCGTTATTCTTCCCCTCAACGTGCTTTCTCCCAAAACCAAAAGAGTGGGAAGATATGGTTCAAGAAATCTCAGGGTTCTTTCCGTGACACACAGGCCGAGTTCTCCCCCAGAGGCAGAGGGGGAAACTCACAGGGAAGACGCTTCTTTCGGGGCAGAGGGGGACCGTGTAACCAGGGTTCCAGGGATTCCTTCCATGGTCAATCCTACCAGTGCTCCTGAAGTGCAGCCAAACTCCTTTCCTCTGGAGGTGGTTGGGGGACGTTTCTCCTTGTACCCCTCTGCCTGGCTAACCATCGCCACCAATTCTTTGGTACAAAGGATCATAACCAGAGGTTATCATATCCCCTTCGATCTTTGTCCCGTCCCTTCAAATAATCTTCCCGACGTTCCACCCAGTCAAAGAGAAGAAGCAGCACTAGAGAATAGGAAAGCTGCTAAGAAAGAGAGTCATCCAAATAGTCCCTCCAGACCAGATAGGATCCGGATTCTACTCAAGACTATTTTTGGTGCCAAAGAAAACCGGGACTAGAGACCAATTTTGAATCTGTGTATTGAACAAGTTTGTGAGGGTACAAAAATTCTGGATGGTCACTATACAGTCTATCCTCCCACTTTTGGGAAAAGATGATTGGATGTGCTCTATAGATTTTCAAGATGCGTACTACCATACAAAGGTGGACAGGCCATCAAGAAGATTTCTGCGCTTCCGTGCAGGAGCCAGTCACTACCAGTTCAGAGTACTGCCCTTCGGACTCTCTACAGCCCCCAGAGTGTTCACAAAGTGCATGGCAGTCGTCACAGCTCACTTGCGACTTCAAGGATTCCAGGTGTTTCCATACCTAGACAACTGGCTCATTTCCGCCCCCACCAGACATCTACTGGAAAAAGCCCTGGCATACTCGGTCCTCGCTGCTGAAAGGCTAGGCATAACCATAATCTGGCAGAAATCCAATATCACCCCATCTCAGTCAAAAGAATTCATAGGGGTTTTCTTGGACACAAAAAACTGCAGAACTGCTATCCCAGAGCACAGAATTTTAAGGATAAAGCAACAACTAATTCCAATCCTTTCAAAGGAAAAATCCACGGCTCACTTGGTTCTTCAGCTGTTGGGTTCCATGGCAGCCTCCATCACCATTGTTCCCCTGGCCAGGTTTCACATGAGGCTTCTACAATGGCTACTGCTCACCCAATGGTATCCTTTTCAGCATCCTCTTTCAGCCATGATTCGAGTAACCCACAGGTGCAAACAGGATTTAAATTGGTGGATGACACAATTTCTCATAATGGTCTTGCCCCTTTTCCCCCCAGCAACCCAAGGCCACAGTGACCACGGATGCCTCCCTGATGGGGTGGGGGGGCTATGTCAGGGAAAGACAGTCCAAGGCACTTGGTCCAAACTGGAGGCCCATCTGCATATAAATGTTTTAGAGATGAGGGCGGTGCTTCTGGCGTTGCAGCATTCCATCCCCTGCTACCATCTGGGACAATTGCGATTCAATCAGACAACACGGTGGTGGTATGGTACATCAACAAGCAAGGTGGAACCAAATCTTACCCCCTTTGTCAAGAGACCATGAGGATACGGCAATGGGCGATGGCTACCAACCATTTTCCTTCTAGCAATGCACATTCTCGGGAATTCCAACGTGATAGCAGACAGACTCAGCAGGTGCATTCTTCAACCTCACAAGGGGTCCCTGAATTCCTTGATAGTGTTGGAGATCTTCCACCGCTGGGGCCGTCCTTGCTGCAACCTCTTTGCATCCCCGACCAACTACAAATGCAGCAACTACTTCGCCCTGATTCCCCCTCCGGGACAGTCACCTATGGACACTCTAGTCCATGATTGGCCCTCTGATCTTTTCTATGCATTTCCGCCCTGTCCTCTCATTCCCCAGTTTTTGAAGAAAGCTAGGCGATTGAAGAGCAAGGTAATCCTCATAGCACCATATTGGCCACGACAGATTTGGTTCCCATTCCTTTGGCCTCACCTACTAGACTGACCATGGATTCTCCATCCAATCCCGGAGTTGATCTCACACCCACAGAACCTGATTCATCCCAACCTGAACAGCCTGAAGCTAACGGCTTGGCTACTCCAATTCCCTTGATTGCCAGGCAGAATGATCTTTCTTTACCAGTACGTGATATTCTCATTGCTTCTCATAAGTCTTCCACTAGAATTACTTATCTGAGCAAGTGGAAAAGATTTACCTGTTGGCTGAAAGATAAACAAGTAGACCCCTTTTCAGCACCAGTATTGATAATGCTGGACTATCTGGCCGACCTGTTTCTATCGGGTTTATTGGCCTGTACCATTAGAGTTCATTTGGCTGCAATTTCTAATTTTCATGAGGGTGTCCAAGATTCCTCTCTTATGTCCCATAAATTGTGCAAGACCTTTATAAAAGGTGTGAAAAATCTGAAGCCACCTTTTAAAGAACCTGTTCAACCATGGGATTTATCATTAGTTCTACAAGCTCTGACAATGGCACTTTTTGAACCAGCCTCCTCTTGCGACCTCAAGTATTTGTCATGGAAAACCTTGTTTTTGGTCGCTATTACTTCTGCCAGACATATTTCTGAACTTCAAGCTTTATGTATCGAGTCCATACTTGATATTTCATAGAGATAGTGTCTCTGAGAACTAATCCTTCATTTCTGCCTGAAGTGATCTCTGAAATGTCCATTAATCAAGCCATTGAATTGCCAGTTTTCTTTCCCAACTATTCAAACAGAGGAGAGTGTTGCCTACATACCCTAGATATACACAGGCAAATCTGTTTTTACTTAAACAGGGCTAAACCCTTTCGTAAATCTGACCAGTTATTTTTGGCCTTTTCTGGATCTAGATTAGGATCGGCTGTTGCTAAGCTATCATTAGCTAGATGGTTGAAGGGCTGTGTGACCTTTATTTACACACAGCATAATATCTCGTTGCCTACTACCATGAAAGCTCATTCAACAAGGTCGGTGGCAACTTCTGCTGCCTTCCATACCAGAGCTTCTTTACATGCCATCTGTGCTACTGCAACTTGGGTTATGCCTCATACCTTCATCAATCATTACAAATTGGATTTGGCCTCCAGGGGAAGAGCATCTTTTGGTTCTGTGGTGCTTAGGAATGTCCTTCCATGAGAGCCTCCCAGGATTAGAGGTAGCTGGGGACTCTGTCCCATGCGTAAGAAATGAACTAGGATTAACAATATCAGATAAAGAAGTTATGTCTTACCATAACGGTCCATCTGTATTGTTGATTCTCGTTCAGTCATTACAACCCTCCCTCCTTCCCCCTTCTGTGGTTTCTAGTGGATCTCACCATCCAGTTCTCTTAGGTTATTTGGCCAGAGGTAGCCTCTACGTTCTTTAACTTGCAAACTCAATCTGAGGTAACAGGGGAGAGGGTGTTTGTGGGTAAGAGTTTAGCTCCAGAGTTTGAAGCTGATGCGAGCTTGGAAAATGGCCGGCTCGGTTCCAAGTTTGGAACCGATACCCATGCGTAATGACTGAAAGAGGATCAACAATACAGATGGAATGTTATGGTAAGACATAACTTCTTTATGTTAAGTTGTCAATCTCGCCTTCATTCTTGCTGGATGGGTTCGGAGCCGATCCTTGGCTCTGACTCGGCACTTGCTAAGCTCGAGAGCTAATTTTACCAGCTCGAGGCAACCCTATATCCCATGATGCAAGGCGGAGACTACCCAGATCTCGTTTGCCGCTTCGCTAACGAGGTGCCTCTTTTACCAGCTCTAGGTAAGTTTTTCTTATAAGACTTTGTCTCATCCCTTTTATTTTTTATAACCTTAGTAGTTTTGTGAACTTTAACGTTTATTTTAACCCTATTCCCATTAGTGTTCCCTTTTTTTCGGGTTATTTATCCCCTTCCCTAGGTTAGGCCTTAGGCCTTTCCCTTTCCTATTTTTTCCTGTCAGGGATTTTTGTGTCTGAGTGTTGTATCCCTGTTAAGTTTAGATTTTTGGATTGGGTGTTTTTTGTGTGTGTGTATTTGTGTTTTTTTCCTGTCAACTTGTGTTCCCTCGACACAGCTATGTCGAAGGACACAAAGGTCTCAGGCTTCAAGAAGTGTGACTCATGCTGTCAGAAGATGTCTCTGACAGACGGTCACACTTCTTGTGTTTACTGCCTGGGACCTCTGCACCTGCAGGACTCTTGTGCTATCTGTCATGCCTTCAGCCCAAGAGTCCTGCAGGAGCGCAGAAATAAGTTAATATTGAGGGACTTGTTAAAGCCTGAGAGCTCCCCGACTAAGTTGGCTCCGGGGAAGCCCTCGAAACCTGTTAAGCCTTCGGCTGCAAGTCCCAAGCCGTCGGCTACTGGTTCAACTTCTTTAGTGTCGAGATCGGCTCCGGCCGGAGCCGATCCTTCCATGCTAGAAGTCACAGTATCGGCTCCATCCGGCGCCGATACTGCCAGATCTGGACACTCAGTGTCGGCTCCGGCCGGAGCCAACGTATCCTCGGCTCCTTTGGCTCCACCTATCTCTAAAAAGAGATCTCGATCCCCCTCATTGGAATCGATACGTTCGGCTTCGAGATCACCCTTGCTCTCGGAGCTGAGCCATCGGAGCCGTTCTTCTCGGTCGTCCAGGCTGTCTGATCACGACATCAAGAGAGTGGTGAGTAGACTATTAAAGTCTCAGGCATTGGCCCAAATGCTCCATAGCCCGTCTCAACAGACGGTAGCTATTTCACATCCACCTAACATTCCTCCGACTCTCTTACAGAGCTCGGAGCCGGAGCTCCCCGGAGCCGTGACTGTTGTAGCTTCGGAGCCGATACCACCCCTTTCGGCTCCGTCGTCCTCTGCTCCGATTTGCTCCTTGAGGCCTTCATTGGAGGGATCTGGGTGTCTGGTCTCTCTCGTCGGCTCCGAGGGGGCGAGTGGCATCGGACCCTTGTCCGACCCCGTTCTCCCTCTCGGGGCTTTGGCGTTGGTGAGCTCAGCCCCGACATCTGCCTCGGAGCCTTCCCTCTCGGTGAGGCCTGGAGTTCCTATCTCTTCAGAGCGGGAACCTTCTGGTCTCTCTGATGGGGGAGCCTTCGAGGTGATGAGGAGTGTACTAGCCCCTGGGCATAGTCAATGGTCAGTTCCATCAGCTCCTCACACTACAGTGCCTGCTGATGTCTCTTCCCACTCTCTTGCTCCCGGACCCAGAGATCCAACGCCTCAGGTTTCCCCATTGGGAATATCTTCCTCTTCCGAGGCTTCTCCTGATCCGTCAGGTGAACGTCCGCGTAAGAGGACATGTAAGAGGAAACATCTAGACTTCCCCGAGTCTATTACATCTGATACTGACTTGGATGAGTCGGAGGGATCCCCAAGGTCCTCCTCTGAGGATGTCTCTTTTTCAGACATCCTTGAACTCCTTAAGCAGAGGGGGAACTGGCCCTCCCTTAATCCTTCCGAGGACGAGTCAATATACCTGGAGGCGTTCGGATCTCGACCCCTCGACCCTCCACCTCCTGGGTGTCTCCACCTTTCGCCCTCTTATGGATATAGTGGCTCGGAAGGCGTGGATGGCCCCGGATTCGGTGGAACCTATTCCTAGGAAGCCTTCTAAATTTATTACGGCCCCACCAGATAGGCAAGTTTTGACAAAAGGTGTCCCGGTTGATGCCATGGTGGTGGCTGCAGCCACCAAGAAGGAACTAGCTAATCCTTCAGTACCTGTCCATCCTCCTAACAAGGATTTTAGGACTATGGACAGGTACGGCAAGCGGATTTTTTCTTCAGCGACCTTTGCCATGCGATCGCTGAACTACTTGTGTCACTTCACCCGCCTTCAAAGAGATGTTCTTAAAGAGTTGGGAGAAGTTTTACAGGATCCGTCAGCTGCTGGGTCTCAGGATCAGATTAGCTCACAGCTAGGAATCCTTAACTCCATTGTTAACTCATCCATGCGGCTCATTTCTTATGCAGCCGATGGAGCGAGTAGGGCCGCAGGCACAGGAGTGGCTTTAAGGCGTCAGTCCTGGATGCGGCTTTGTAATTTTGCAGACCCCTTCAAGACGTCCTTCACAAACTCCCCTTTTGATGTTCGACCTTGTTCGGACCACAAGTGAAAGACACTTTGACTAGATGCGAACAAGATGGCAAGACTCTTTCTGCCGTAGGAGTCCGTTTCTCCACCCCTTCAAGACCTTACCCAAAAGGTCAGAAGGGAGGGAAAATGTGGTTCCGCAAATCTCAAGGAGTCACGCCTGACGCACGAGGTCAGTTTACCCCCAGAGGCAGAAGGGGTAACAACAACAGACGCCGCCCTAGGGTCAGAGGGGGTCCGCAGAATCAGGGTAGCAGAGAGCCTCTTTCTGACAAACCCTTCCAGCATCCCTGAGATGTTGCCCGATTGTCCACCTTCGGAGGCAGTCGGGGGAAGATTATCGCTGTACCCAATAGCCTGGCTTTCCCTTTCTCAAGACAAATGGGTACAGTCGATTATATCCGAGGGTTACAAAATTCCCTTTATTCAAACCCCAATTCAGCAAAAGGGAACCCTTCCAGACGTTCCACCCGGTCTAAGGGAACTAGCAGTACCAGAAATATCAAGACTGTTAGCAAAAAGAGCCATCCAACCAGTCCCAGCAGACCAAATAGTATCCGGAATCTACTCGAGGTTCTTTTTAGTTCCAAAAAAGACAGGGGACTGGGGGACCAATATTAGATCTGAGCAAACTAAACAAGTTTGTAAAGAAAACAAGATTCCGGATGGTCACGCTTCAGTCCATTCTACCCTTTCTGGGCAAGGACAATTGGATGTGCTCGGTAGATCTTCAGGATGCATACTATCACACAAAAATTCACAGGTGCTCCAGAAGATTTCTCCGCTTTCGGCTGGGGACCAGTCACTTCCAATTCATAGCCCTGCCCTTTGGACTCACTACAGCCCCCAGAGTGTTCACCAAATGTATGGCAGCGGTTACAGCTCTCCTGAGACGTCAAGGATTCCAGGTGTTTCCATATCTAGACGACTGGCTCCTCACTGCCACCACCAGGCATCAACTTCTTCAGGCCAGAGATTACACCATTCACATTTGCAGAGGGCTAGGGATTTCTATAAATTTCGAAAAATCTGCCTTGTCGCCTTGTCAATCTATTACTTTTATAGGCACAAATTTGGACACCGTACAACTTTCAGCAAAGTTAACAGACCAAAGGATCTTGGACATTCAAAGTCACGTCCAGGTGATTCTTCTCAGCTACAAAATTCAGGCCACATTTGCTCTGAAAGTATTAGGTCTTATGGCGGCCGCCATAACACTTCTTCCCTTCGCCCGTTTTTACATGCGTCTTCTACAATGGATGCTATTCGCCCAATGGTCCTTTCAACAACTACCCATGTGTCACAGGATCATAATCACTCCAACTTGCAAAAGGCATCTGACCTGGTGGATATCGTCCCCTCAAGTCCTTCAGGGCAGACCCTTTGTTCCTCCTGCCCCGGTCGCCACGGTTACATCGGACGCCTCCCTGATCGGGTGGGGGGGGGCATTATCAGGGCAGGATGGTCCACGGCACTTAGCAACCTTACGAATACCATTTGCACATAAATGTCCTAGAGATGAGAGCAGTGCTTTTAATGTTGTAAGCCCTCAACGACTCTCTTCCCCTGGGAACTATTGCAGTCCAAACGGACAATATGTCCGTAGTGTGGTATATCAACAAACAGGGCGGAACCAAGTCCTATCCACTGTGTCGAGAGGCTCTCAGACTTTGACAGTGGGCAAGCTCTTCTCAGCGGTTTCTGATAGCAACGCATATCCCCGGGAAATCCAACATCATAGCGGACAGGTTGAGCAGAGCTATTCTCATGCCTCACGAGTGGTCTCTCAAACAATCAGTGACGGAAGAGATTTTTCAGGAGTGGGGCCTTCCTTGCTGCGACCTTTTTGCTACACCTCAAAACAGCAAATGCCCAGACTTCTTCCCTCTCTTCCCCCTTCCAGGCCATCCCCCCAGAGATGCTCTAACCCAAGAGTGGCCCCGGGGACTTCTTTATGCCTTTCCCCCCTTTCCGCTGATACCTCCAGTAATTCAGAAAGCAACCGCCTTGAGAGCCAAGTTGATTCTCATTGCCCCTTATTGGCCTCGACAGATATGGTTTCTGTTCCTACATCGTTATCTCTTGGTACAGCCATGGCATCTGGACCCGGTTCTAGATCTTCTGACCCACCAGTTGGGGCAGCTGCACCAATCCATACCTTCTCTCAACCTCACTGCTTGGTTGCTGCACTTCCATCCTTAGCCAGGCTTCCTATGATTTCTAATCCCGTCCGGGATGATATAGTAGTTTCCCTAAAATCCTCTACCAGAAGGATTTACACTAGTAAATGGCAATGTTTCTCCTTCTGGGCAAAAGCTAGGAACATAGACCCCTATACTGCTCTGATTCATTTGGTCCTGGACTTCCTAGCTGAGATTTTTCATTCAGGATCCTCTTCCTCCACAGTAAAAGTTCAGCTGGCAGTCATTTCACATTTTCATATAGGCCTTTTGGACCACAACATTGTCACACAAACTTTGCAAGGCATTCCTTCGAGGTATCTTTTTACTTAAACCTCTGATTAGAGACCCCCCACCACAGTGGGATCTAAATTTAATTTTAACATCCTTGATTCTCCCCCCTTTTGAACCTGAGGCTGCTTGTTCGTTGAAATTTCTTTCTTGGAAGACACTTTTTCTAGTCACCATTACTTCTGCCAGGAGAGTATCTGAGCTTCATGCTCTCTGCATTCGTCCTCCCTACTTAATTTTCCACAAAGACAGGGTATCTCTAAGGACTAATCCGTCTTTCTTACCCAAAGTGGCATCGCAGACGAACCTAAATCAATCCATTGATCTTCCAGTGTTTTTCCCAAATTATTCTGATAGAGCGGAACAAAAATTACATTGTCTTGATGTTCACCGCCAGCTCAGATATTATCTAGACAAAACTAAACATTTTAGGAAATCTGATCAACTGTTTCTATCCTATGCAGAGAACAGGAAAGGCCTTCCCCAAGGTGACTTTATCTAGATGGCTGTCTTCTGTGATTACTTACATTTATCAGCTCAGAGGCAAAGAGTTGATTTCTAGGCCAAAAGCCCATTCTACCAGAGCTCAAGCTACATCTACAGCTTTTCAGGCTAGACTTCCAATAGACACTATTTGTGCAGCAGCCACATGGGCCTCTCCTCATACCTTTGTTTCACATTACAAATTAGACTTGGCCTCCAGAGACAGAGCGAATTTTGGTTCCACCGTTCTCAAGAGTCTGTTCCATTGAGCCACCCAGGAGAGAGGTGCTAGGGACGCGGTCCCATCCGGCAAGAATGAAGGCGAGATTGACAACTTAACATTAAGAAGTTATGTACCTACCATAACGTTCCATGTTAGTTGTCTTCTCTCGCCTTCTTTCTTGCATCCCGCCCTCCATCCCCCTAGCCTGGTCAGACCAAGAAGATTATGCCTCTTCTATTAAGAGGCTTTATCCTTTTTCTAGCTAATCAGCTTCTAGTGTCACTAGATTAGGTTGATCCTTTTCAGAGGATCATGATTGTCATTTTTAGTATTGTTACTTTTCTTCCTCCTTTACAGTTGGAAGAATATATTCCTAATTTCCTTAGCTACCAAACGAGATCTGGGTAGTCTCCGACTTGTATCATGGGATATAGGGTTGCCTCGAGCTGGTAAAATTAGCTCTCGAGCTTAGCAAGTGCCGAGTCGGAGCCGAGGATCTGCTCCGAACCCATCCAGCAAGAAAGAAGGCGAGAGAAGACAACTAACATGGAACGTTATGGTAGGTACATAACTTCTTCTTATGCTGCCGTGGATGCATCTTCTAGGGCTGCTGCCTCTGGTTCTGTGATGAGGTGCTATCCCTGGCTTCACCTTCAGGCTTTACCAGATATCAAAGCAACATTTCTGGATGCTTCTTTGGATAATAAGAATTTGTTGTTTGGCACTGCTGTGGCTGATGTTTTCAAGACTTTACAGGATCAGGGTAAGGTCATTAAAGATTTGAAATGGATCTTTGTTTCACCCATTCCCAACTTTGAAAATCTGTCCTAGTAAGACTGCTTTTATGCGTAGGCTTTCGAGACAGTCTTCCAACAGTAAGAAGGCTTCTGGGTGGGTTTTTCTAATAAGCCTAATCAATTATCCAGACACCAGAAGCAGTCCTTCCATGACAAGTCTGCAGCCATCTGACTGTCTAACCTTCCTTCCCCTCAGCCAAGTTCCTGTGTTCCTCTGTTTTTTGCTTTCGCTCCTGGTTTTGGAAGCTGATCACCACAGACACCTGGGTTCTCTCCATCACCAGGCAGTGCTACATTGACCTGGAAGGCACTTCACTCCTTTTCCAGAATTCCTTAAACCCTTACAGAACAACTTCCTTATTTGTTAGGGGTATTGGAGGGTCTGCTGTACCAAGGTATTATTCAGCCAGTTCAATAGACACAGAGGGGTTTGGGGTTTTATTCCGAGATGTTTCTGGTCCCAAGGAAAGTGGATCTTTGAGGCCTGTACTGAATCTTTCCTTCTAAACACTTTTCTCATAGTGCCTACCTTCTGAATGCTCTCTCTTCAGACTATTTTCTCTGGTGCTTCCCCAAGCCTTTCTAATTTCCTTGGATCTGAAAGATGCTTATGTGCACTTTCCTGTCCACCCTCTCTTCAGGAAATATTTATTTCTGTTTTTTTTGTCATTTTTCAGTTTTTTGCTTTGCTCTTTGAGCTTTCAGTAGTCCCGAAGGTGTTCACTAAATGTCTGGCCCCTGTAGTCACCTTTTGCAAGTTTCAGGTCATTCAAATATTTCCTTATTTGGATGACCTCTTGCTTCAGGCTCCATTCTCTTCCAGGCTGGTGTAGGATCTTCATTTTACCCAACTTCTGTTGTACAGCCTGGGGTACATGATCAACCTCCAGAAATCAGTGTTGACTCCCTGTCAGGATCATGTTTTCTTAGGCTGCAAATTTCAGACTGTTCCTATGCTGGCATCTCTTTCTGCCTCAAGGTTTTGACCATCACAAATTATTTTCTGTCCCCGCTTCCCCTATCCTGTCTTCCAGCCAGGGAATTTCTCAAAGCAATGGGGTTCATGGCCACCTCTATCCCCATACTTCCCTGGACTAGGCTTCATATGAGGTTGTTTCAGTGGTACAAAGTCAGTGTGGCTTCACCTCCACCCGCTGGATTCTCATTCCGCTACGCCCTTGTCTGAAGCTGGAATTCCACTAGTGGATTTGGCAGCTATCTCTCAATTCGGGTATTCCTTTTGCCCCACTGAGCCATCTCAGGAACTCTTCACAGTTGCATCAGAGCCGGGGTGGTGAGAGTTTCAGCCACCCTAATGGTGCAAGGCCTTTGTTCACCTCAGCAGAAGGTGGATCATGTCAGCATCAAGGAAATGCAGGCTCTCCTTTTGGCCCTTCAAGCATTCCATACGCTGTGGCTCCAAGGTCCCTTGATGGTTCATAAGACAACAACAGAATCATGTAGCACATAAACAAAACAAGGGGGCATCAGGTCTTACCTTCTTTGTAGGTTAGCCCTTCAAGTTAGAAATAGCCATAAACCTGCAGGTCACTATTTAGGCAGTCTGTATACTTTCAGATTGCAGACTTGTGGCAGATTTTCTCAGCAGGTCCAAGACACATTCTCGCAAATAGATGCTGCACAGGAACGTGTTTCTGGACATAGTTAATCAGTGGAGTATTCCTCAAGTCAGTCTCTTTGTGCCCCCTTTGAACAAGCAGCAACTTCAGTTCTGTTCGAGTCCCAAGTCCTTTGGCTTGGAAGGTGGACACCAAGTCTTCCTCTTGGAATGGAATGTTCCTGTATGCCCTTCTTCTTCTTCCCAGGGGTCCTTCACAGAATTGAGAAGGAGACTTCTAAAATCTTATTGTTGACCGCCCCTTTTTGGCTCAGACAGCACTGGTTACTCCTCTTATTTCATCTGGCTAGTCATCACAAGTTACCTCACCACATAGATCTTCACACAGGACAAAGGGACTGTCCTTCACCTTCATCTGTTCATTTTTCAGTTGACACTTTAGGTAATAGGGTTCTGATTCCTTTCCTGTTCTCTGAGGACCTGCTTAGGGTCCTGCAAGAGACCAGGAAACCCACTACCAAAATAAATCATACATGTTCAGATGAAAGAAATTCTGTTTGGTGCCTCAAACATCACTAGGACCCTTTTTCATTTGGGGTCCCTTTGGTTCTTTCTTGTCTGAGTGAACTCCTGCATGCTGGCTTGGTGTGCTCTTCAGTAAAAGCACACTTGTCAGCCTTTTCTGCCCGTCTGCCATTTACTCCTCCTTTGGCCTCTAAGTTTGAGGTCAGGCAGTTTCTTAAAGGCATCCTTCATCGTAGACCCCTGAAAAAGGCCCATTCCCTCTTCTTGGGATCTTAATTTTGTTCATGAAAAGCTAACTCGGGCTCCTCTTGAGCCTGCAGCTGTTGCTGTTTTGCATCATTGCAAATGGAAGACATGTTTTTGAACTACAGTCCTTGATAGCATTCCCTCCTTTTTTGGTTTTGCATAGAGACCATGTCTATCTGTACAAATCCTTCTTTTATGCCCAAACTGGTTAATGAGTTGCGACTTAATCAGTCTGTCCAGCTTCCTTCTTTTTTCCCTTCTCAGCAATCTGGCAGTGAGAAGGTTCTTCATACTTTGGATTTACGTAGACAGCTCAGATATTATTTAGACACAACTAAGGCCTTTCGCATGATCAGCTTTTTGTTTCTTTTCATAACAGAAATTTTGGTTTGGCTGTTGGTAAGCAAACAATCTCCTCCTGGATTTCCAAGGCCATTTCTTTTTGATACGCTTTTAATGGAAGCAGTTGTCTGCTTTCGTAAGGACTCATTCCACTAATGCAGAGACCTCCTTGAGGGCTTTCTTCAAATGTTAGGACACCAACTCCATCCTTGAAGCTTTCTCCAAATGTTTGGATACCAATTCCCCATCCTTGAAGCTGCAACTTGGTCTTCAGTTCACACATTCACAAAACATTACAAATTGGATGCCATTTCCAGGGTCAGGGCGGGTTTTGCCAAGGCCTTCCTGCATGGGTTTGTGGAGGGCTTCTCCTTGCCTTCCGCCTCCCTGCCTTCCTTATAGCTTTTGTACTCGCGCAGAGGTAATGAATATTGCAACAGTGACACACAGACATAGTACAGTTGTGCAAAATCGTACCTTAACACTAGATGTCCTTTTCACTGTTGCAGTATTATTTCTTCCCTCCTGCCCCCTTTTCTCCTATTTTTACATGGGTGATATTTTGCTGCTGGCCAAGGGGTGCTTGTTCTATCCATTTTTTTTCCTGATGTGCATGTCCACGTTTACTCTGGGAGCACTTGTTCTTCTGGAGCTCTTTAGTTTCTGACTTGGGAGCATACATGCATCATCTTTATGATCTGCATTGACATGGGGAACATACAGCTGACGTGTGACACTCCCTAGGTAATAAAGGCTTTGGTATGCTGGCCGGACTTTGGGCTGTCCTTGGCAGGAGTGAAAAGGACATCTACTGTTATGGTAAGATTTTACACAACTGTACTTTCTCAAAAGTAAACTGCATTGTATTATGTTGTTGGCGTCATGCTTACTGAAATCCAGTAGCTGATCTTACTCAGGAGAGTGGGATGTAAATCTTGATCTGGCTCTAAGTGAGAATTATCCAAAGAAAGTTGAAACAAAAAGTGTTTCAAGGGAGCAACAAATACTTTTCTCAGAGGCAGTGAGGTGCTGTGCTTTTGTTTCTTGATTTTGAATCTAAGCTACTAAATTGTTGAAAATGAGTACGAGTTGTCGTCTTGCTTAAATAAAATTGACTTTGTGGATGGCTTGGAAACATAAGGGGGCATGAAGAATTCACAGCAGACCATTGTAAAAAAGTGACAGAAATAAATTCACAAGAGATGATATATCTGATAGCTTTGGACTTTGCTTTGCCAGTTTCTACTGAGAATGAGGACCCAGTTAAATGACAAAAGTATATTTTCCAAAGGGTATTGCAAAAGCAAGTAGTGAAAAAAAATGGACATAAGTAAAAAAAATTCTCTAGCTGTAGACTGTTGCAAATACCTGACATTGTTAGGAGAACTGTTTTACATCAGGCAAAACTAATTCAGACTGAGAAGAACTGATCTACTACAAATCATTGCATGTATTGTATGTAAGTAGACCTTGTATACTTAGTACAAAAAATATCATCGTAATTATGATGAGATTAATGTGATACTACTATGCTTTTAATTACTCAGTTACATTTTTGATAAACAGGATACAAGTTACTTCACACATTGAAACCAACAGACATTTTTGTAGATTGTACAGTTTGCGTTGTTGCCTGAGAGCAAGAAGTTCTCCTGTTCTATTCATGGCTGGAGTGCCTTTTGTGTGGCGTCTGCATGTCCTCCCCGTGGTCGAGTGGCCTCTGAAAGACATGCGTGAATGGGCGTGCCTTCGCTGAAGGTTGTGTGTCGGTCTGGCAACTTGGCACCATAAAAGTCTACTGCCAATCATTAGCGGACCGGAGTTCTGCTGTGGCAACCCCTGACCGGGAAAAGCCGAAAAGACAAACAACAGTTTGATTAAATATATAGTTAATTGTTGACAGTTAAGCCTTATGTGATTCAAGTAATGTATCTTTTTAAAACTGCTTTGTATGTACATTTTACAATGCCAGAGATGCGCTGTAAAAACAGTGTGCTCACAGTCAGTTCTGATGCAGGTGACTTAAGTTGTTTATAAACTGAGTATGTGCGAGAGATCAGTGTGCATTAGATAAGTAGTAACCCAGGAAGCTAGTATTTATTTATTTATTTTTTATTTTACATTTGGTAACCGGGCTAGTCTAGCTGGATATATTTCCATTTTCAGTAGAGGCCCGGGGAGAAAAGCTCCAAACAGATATAAAAAGTATGAAATATTGTTACATTGTAAATAAAGGATTAATAAAAAAGTAGTATTACAGTAGTAATGATACAGTATTACATCATCTGTGGATATTTGTGTGTTTAAGGTGGGAAAAAATGCATTTAGAGATATCCCGTTCTGTAGTCCTTAGTGTGTAAATGTGCCCTGCGCTGTTTTTTCTGTTATGCTTATGAAAACATTATATTTTAAGTAAATATGACAGTATTCTGCTTTAAATGCATTACCTTTCTTGAGTATATGTAAACAGTGATAAGGACACATGTCCTGGAAAAAATACTGGTGTTTTTGAGAACTTGCATATCTGAAACTCAATTGTAGTGGTGGGTTCTACATAAGAGTATATGTTTTGATTTGTTACTGCATGACTTAATACATATATGTACTTTGGCTAAGTTCTTTTTAGTAAGATGACCATCAAGTCAGATGTCCATTATTCCCACTGCCTCAGTAGCATTTTGGGTTATCTTCCAAGGTAACCCTGTTCTGGCTAGCTTTCAAAAGCTCAGACTCCCCTCCCTTTCTCTTCTGTGACAACTGATTGAATGTATCCTGAGATGGAAGCCTTCATCAGTCACAGAAAGAGAGTGTTTGATCATTCCACCATCCATAGAAGAAAGTCTTCTGGCCCTTTGCAGGGTCAAATGATGATTTTTGTAGTTTTCTGTTCAGATAAGCCTCATTTGGAGACACCCCCCCATTTTATTAGCTGTATTATACTCCATGTTCATTTAAAAATGTTTTATTGTAATAGTTTATTTCTGTCAGTGTTTACAGTATTTGTGTGTGTGAATTTTTTTGTAGCAGTTTGGCATTTTTTTGTCAAATTCTTGTTTTTACTGTTTCTAAGGAAACTTTTGGTATTTCTGTCAGAAGTGCAGTGTGCATATGTGCTGTTAGAAATTGTTGGCTGTCCATGTAGTCATAACAGCAAATTAATTGCATCTGTTTTTACTGTTGCTCTGCTTTATTTTCATCATATGACAGGAAAAAGTTGCAGGACTTAGATTTTTCACTATTTATGCATTATTCACTATGTGTGTGACTCTACTCTGTGTTTTTAACTTCCTATTGAGATTTTACTGTGAATAAAGTTATGTGAATGTACTGTGGAGATTTTACTCTGACAAGAAAATAGAGTTTAAATTGGTAGTAAAGATTTTATGTCAGTGTAATGTGGTTAAAGTGTGTGAAATTAATTTTTAAAACTAGTTTGACACATTGGTTGCTTTGGTGTTTGAACTTTGTGTACAGGATATTCTTTAACGTCTATCAGTTGTAAAAATTCTGAGCACATTTCAAATTGTTTTTGTAATTTCTTCACAACTTGGCAGAGTTTAATTGTGTGGGGATATACTTATTACTAGAAAAGTATACGTGCTTGTTGTGATACATTATCCAGTACCATCAGTTTGTTATTCTGGCTGGTGCTCTGACTTGATGGATCATAATTCTGGTACCTGGCCCCTACAAATGTTACACCTAAAAATAAAAAAAAATAAAAATATGCATCAGCCTACAGTTAGTGATTTTGTCAGGGCACTATTCGGCCTGCAGACCACTTTCCTTTTGCCCCATTTCCATCTAGTGTAGATTTGACAGGAACTATGGAACAAGGGGTTAGACACATTCCCCAGTATGTGGGCAAATATGGGAAAGCCAAACCCCTTAAGTGTAGGAGTAGTCTGGAGTATGAGAACCCTTGCCAGACATAATACTCTGTTCCCAGATATTTTTATCTAGTAGTAAAGTTCACAATAAGAAAGAAACAGACATTTCCTCATGCAGCTGATGATCAAGATTATAGCGGTTTGTAAGGCTGATCTGGTTTTCTTGGCCAAGTGTGTTCTGCAGACAGCTAATTCTGGCGGTTTTGTTCCAATACATGGCTGAAGTGCTAGTTAAGCAAGAAACCTTTCTGTTTCGGAGAATGAGGAGGAGTCTGGGAGGGCAATGTTTTTCCTAGCTGATACTGAGGGCAGTCACTCATTGTTCAGAAGGTTAACCTGAGCTTAAGTCCAAACAAGTGTTAAATTTTCCTCAGGCGATTGCTAGATTTAGTGATGTTTTTTCCTTGGGAGCAGTTGGAAGCTATCACAGAGCTAGGGAGGGTATATGACCATATAGATGATGAAGTGCCCAATTCCGTAGTTATCCCCTCTCTCTTACCAGACTTGGAAGATGTTTGTAAAGGTGCCTGCAGGACACCAGTATATATTCTTGCAGTTCCTAAAAAGGCTTATAGAAAATATAGGATCTTCTCGGTATGGCAGATCTCTCTTCTCATTGGACTGTGGATGCAGCTGCAGTCGCTATATGTGGAGATTTATTTTTTACAGTGTGTGTACAGCTTGGATGATTTTGCTGCATCCTTACTTGCAGAGCAAAAGTCTTGTACAAATCAAATTGTTTCTAATTTGACTGAATATGCAGATAAAGTCTCGAGAAATGCGTTATCTTCTGTTGTATTAAGACTGCATGCTTGATGATCTAATTGTAATTTCTCTGATTTAAAAGCTGAAATTTTTTATGCATGTTTAATTTCTGAATTGGTGTTTGTGCCCTCCGTCCAACAGATTCTCAAGCAGTGGGATGATGGAAGCAAATTAATGCATTAGGTGTCTAGGATTTTGCAAGTACCTCAGTTTTCCCCAAACAAGACGACATCTTTCAAGGGACAAAACAGGCAAAAATCTCAGACAATCAAAAGCCAGGGATCCAGAAGAAAATGGCTGGAGAGTGATTCCTAAAACCCAAACGAGGGGTTCCTTCCGAACAGAATCAACCCCTGCGCGGGAATGACTATGCCGAGTCACAGAACACCCCTTACACACCTCCCATGCCCTTCCTTCTCTTCCTCCTTCCCCCTTGGTTGACTCAGCTGTGCATCCTGGTTGCAAATCGTGTTAGACAAATGTATTCTCAAAAATAATTCAGAGAGGTTATACTTGGCAGTGTGGATAGAAAACCCTCCCCATTCATGGGACTTCCCCCTCTCCCACCAGACCAGACAGAGCTGTTTCCACCAGTGCTTCGTGATATGGTAGGAGTAGAAGGCTGTACAACCATTGCCTATGATATACAAAGGCAAAGTCTCTTACTCCGGAATCATTTTTGTAACAAAAAAGGAAGCAGTCCTGGAGACCTGTCCTAGATTTGTCCTTTCCAAACACTTTTGTAAAAGTTCTGAATTTCAAAATTCTCACCTTGCAGTCATATCTAGTGTTGCTTCAAGACCACTGATTCCTGGTGACTGTAGATCTCATGGGCTCTCATATTCCTATTGTTCCCAATTTCAGGAGTTTTTTTTTTTCAAATCGTAGGTAACTTTAGGGGGCCCATGAATGAGATAAAGTATTTAGGAGCTGCATCTGACCATTAGTAGTAAAGGAGGCAGTCCTGGGGTAAATTTTCTGTTTCCCCATCCAGAGATTTAAGTTGTACTGGAAAACGGACAGGGATGTAATTTGCTTTATGTGGATGTTCCACAGCAATACTATCCTCTGAAATATACCTGTCCCTCCAAACTATTCTGTTGTTGCAGAAGAGGTTTAGATCCATAGACAGAGTTTTTCTGATGCTATTTGACTTGCTGATGTACAGTAAATCCATCAGTAATGGGTCGGAGGGTGCCTTGTATGCTGACACAGGTCACCACTTGGCAATCTGTAGGCTTTTACTCGCTTCCCTATAGGACCTGTTATTTAGGCCTTGTATCCTTATAGTAAGGTGTATATGTAAGTAGTCCATTTGCATGTAAGGGGGCATTATATTCAATGATTGGTGTAATGAGGACTGAGTAAAAGGAAACAATGCCATCCTTGGCTATAGATGCAGTTCCTTTGTTTATAGGCTGTGCAATACAAAAGGACATTGTTACAACAATAAACACATGTTAGTAAAATGTTAGGTGACTGTCAACATAAGTTCCCAAATCCTGAACACTTTGGTCAGCTGTTAGGGGCATATTGTCAATGTGATAGATCCCAGGGGTAGATAACTTCCAAAAAGATACAATAATGCATTTTTTGGCATTTAGTTTCAGACCATTATTTTGACACCAGTTAATTTGAGACAAACATTCCTGCAAGATGACAGAGTCATTTGGGGATTCAATGACTGCTCCTAGCTTACAGTCATGTACAAACATAGTTAGCCTGAGCCCTTTGGCTTTGGCATTTACTTCAGAAAGTAGATGCCAAACAGGAGAAGCCCCAGATCAGAACTCAGCAAATTGTTTTCCTGGGATGTTGGACAGAGACAGTAAAAAGGATGGCTTTCCTGCCAGAAGATAAAGTTGTGATCAAGACATTTTTTTGGATTTTTTTCTCCTAGATGTGGCCTTGGCAAGAGTGTTCCTCAAAATTCTAGAACTCATGGCATTAGTGATCCTCATGATACCACTAGCCAGACTACAAATGAGAAAAATTCAGTGGTAGTTGAAGCATTGTTGGACCCATCACTTTCATCCCCCAGCTATCACTGTTGGTATTTGTAAAACAGGAACTGCAGTAATAGAGGGGTCAACTGTCCCTGAATTCAAGGCTGACTTTGTGCACCCCAGTCCAATCTTTACAGACGGAATCTTAAGATTTTGCATGGGGAGTAGTGTCCATGGGAGTTAAAAGTGCAAGAGTTGTGGGGTACTCAGGACACACTAAGGCACAGAAAAGTGAAACAGATTTTGACTATGATTCATGCCTTAAAAGTTCACCACTTATAAGCTCATAGTCCTCTTCTAATGGTCATAGACAACACCATGATGTGACATGTAAACAAGAAAGGAGGTACAAGGTATTGCCCTCTGCCAGTTGACAGTGATGTGCTGGGAGCTGGCTGTACACCATTCTGACTCTTCAAGCCTTGTACATTCTGTCAGACCAAAACACAGCAGACAAGCATATCCTGAACGGGCCGTCACTAGCAGAAGCTCCATGTAGAGGTCTTCCAGGACTTGACTGAGATGTGGTGAACACCTCAAGTAGATCAGTTTGCCTTCTTTCAAGTCAGACTACTGAAACAGCTGTGTTCAAGACATCCTTGCAGCCATGCTTGGAAGGCAAACACTTATTCAATCCCTTGGTTGGGGAATGTTCCAGTATATATTTCCACCCTTTCTAGTGATTCCCAAGATATTTCTTAAGATTTAGAAATAATTACTAAAGATTGTGTTAACCCCGTTTTGGTCCAGGCAGTGTTGGTTTTCCCTTTAAATGGAATTGACCAAGGGCAATTACCACAAGTTTCCTCACAGACTGATGTACTTATCCAGCAGGGACCAATGGTATCATACTAGATCAGAGCAATTGCAACTGACAGGCTGGATTATTCTGTTTTAATACCTTTTAGGCACTTGTGTGCAGCACGTATTTAAGGAGGAAAGGCAATCTGCAAGTAGAATATCTTCTGCTTACAAGTGGAAGAGGTTTTTCTAGATGGTGCCAAGTCAATGACAGAGGTCCCAAAAGGGCTTGGATTGCTTTGCTTTTGAAATATTTATGTGATCTAATTAGAGAGTTTGTCATATGCTTCTATCAAAGTGCATCTTGCTGCTGTCTCAGCTTATCTGTCCACTGACTCCCCCACTTTCTTCTCTTTTTGTGGTCAAACAGTTTGACAGGAGTATTGCATGTGAGGCCCCTTCAAAAGCAAATTCCTCTTCTCTGGTATCTCATTTTTGTTCTTAAAGTTGGCCTTGCCTCCTTTTAAATTGGCTGTCAGGCTGATTTGTGGTTCATTACTTGGAAGATTGTTTTACTCGTTGCTCTGACATCTGCAAGTCAAGTCTTTGAACTGCAATCTCTAGTGGTGGGCCAACCCTATCTGATTTTCACAAGGGCAGGTTTGTGTTTCACACTAATCCATCATTTATTTTATTTTATTCAACATTTGTTTACCGGGAAAGTCCGAATGGACACAGGTCCTTTTTTAGCGGAGGCCCAGAAAGAAAAGCTCCATGAGTAACAGTAAATGTTAATGCACGCATTACAATAATCAATGAAGTAAACAAAATGTAGTATACGTAAGAAAATACAAATTTGTTGCATCTTGACAACAAAACCTAGGCTTTGAACATAGCTAGTACTGTTTGTAAACTGACTTGTGTCAAGATATAAGGTTAAGACAGGTCGGTAGGAATAAAGGATTAAACACTGGGGAAGAAGTTGGATATGGTTGGGGTATACTGTGATGTATTAGAGCATTCATGAGGGGTTAGTACAGGAACATAGCCACTTATGTTTTAGCTAAGCTTTAAGTGATGGCTTAAAGTGGTTAGTGGACGAGATTGAAAAAATGGGTTTAGGAAGGGAGTTCCATATATGAGATATATAGTTGGAAAATAAAGATTCTCCCGCAGTGTTGTTGGCCTTGGAGACAGTGAGTAAGTCCATATTGTTAGAGTGAAGTAGTCTGCTGGAACTGTAAGAAAGGATGAGATTTTGTAGTGCAGGGTATCTGGTTGGTTGTGTTACAATTTTGTGAGTTAGAGAGAGTTGGTTGTAAAGAATAATGTTGGGAAGCTTAAGCCAGTCTAGTATCCTTAAAGCTGTGCAATTGTGTTCTAAATGGGCAGTCAGATGCAAACTTAGCAATTTTATTATAACATGCTTCTAGCTTAGATAAGTCAGTTTTCCTTAGATTAGTTAAAATTGGAGAGGTATATAGTAGAGTGGAGAGCAGATGGGTTTGTGTTAATGTAATTTTGGCCATTGTGGTCAGGAACCTTTTGTGCCTATATAGACTTCCAAGTTTCTTATGGATTTTGTATTGTTAGGGAGACATGCAAGTCCAATTTTAGGTTATAGTCTCTTTCCACTCCAAGAAGCTTTGTATTGGTTGTCGGGGAGTTGACAGTATTGTCATTGGCTATTATTTCAAATGGTAGGCATGAAGCAGATGTTTTGTTAGGTTGGAAGAGTAATTTAGTTTTGTTTGAGTTCAGGATTAGATGGGCATTGGCTAACCATGTTTCAACAGAAGTGAAAGATTCCTGTGTTTGAGCGTGAAGAGCTGATGGAGAAGTGACAGCACAGATAAGTGTTGAATCATCTGCATACTGTGTTATAGAACCACGTGGAGTAGCTCTGTGTAGATTATTAGTAAAGAGGGAGGAAAGGAGAGGGCCCAAGATAGATCCTTGGGGGACACCAGTGGATAAAGGAAGGCGTGGAGATAGGTCACCCTGCCATAGAACAGATTGTTGATGGCCAGATAAATAGTTATGAAACCATACTGTGGCAGATGGTGGGAAGGATAGTTCATTTAGTACATCTATTAGTTTGGTATGGGAGACCACATCAAAATCTTTTGATAGGTCTAGAAAGATGGCAGATACAAAGTTGTTGGTATTCCTGTGATGGTTTACGGTATTAGTGAAGGATAAGAGAGCTGTAGTGGTACTACGTGATGGTCAAAACCCATGTTGAGTGTTTGAGAGAAGATTATTTGTTAATAAGAATTTCATGACCTGGAGATGAGTACATCTTTCAAGTAGTTTAGAAAGAGGTGAAAGAATAGCAATTGGCCGATTAGTTTGTCAGTGCTGTGGAAGGTTCCCCCTTTATGAAGTGGGGTTACATGGGAACTTTTCCACAGTTGAGGGACCTTGTTTTCAAGAATGGATCTGTTTATAAGGATTGATGGTGGGAAGGCTGCAGATTCAGCTGCAGTTTTGAGGTATTCACTGGGTAAGTAAAGTCTGCACAAGTGTGGTAGGTTTTAGTTTCTGGGGTAGTTTTTTTTTATAGTGGCCGTAGGAACTGGGGAGAAACAGAACAAGGCATTGCTGGTTGTAAACTTGGCTGGTTTGGTATCAGGAGTAGGGGTTTGCTGCTTGGAAAGGGCAATTATCGATTCAGTAAAATGTTTGTTAAAAATGGTAGCTATGCTATCAGAGTTGATTCTGCACTGTCAAATTTTGGGGTTTTGCAGTCAAGAAAAGTTAGTGAGATAGTCTTTAAAGAGGATAGCAACTCCCCATCCTCTTTTTTTGCATCTGTCCACCCATCATATGGAGTAACCTGGGAGTAGTATTTCATCATCTTTTGTACCTGGTTTTAGCTATGTTTCAGTGATCATTACAATGTCTGGGGAGTGTGTGGCTAGAATGGCATGGAAGCAGTCTAATTTGTTGGCTGTACTTCTAATATTAATGTTCATTAGCAGTAGGTCTGATTCTTTTTCTGTTTAGGATTGGATGTGTAGGCGTGTTGAGACTAGAGTGACCAGGAGGGTTGGTGTTATCTGAGAGTGGTCCAGGATTTGGTGGCCATCACCACTAAGCAGTAGCCTAAAGGCAGTGTTGGTAAGTAATTTGTCATTTGATAAGCTCATTGTTGAATAACTGAGGGTTATAATGGCTATCTTTAGTAGGTATTATTTTAAGTGGAATATGTTGGAGGCTAGTAATATTGACAAGTGTAGGAGAGAAGGTGAGATATGTACATGGAGTAGTATGGTAAGGTGGGTTTGTGGTATGATGAGAAGTGGGTGTCTGGAATTTGTTGTGGTGATAAGGTGTGAGGTGAGATAGTAATATGAGTGCAGTAAGAAGTGACAGGTGAAGCACGAGTTTATTATAGGTCTAGGAGGAGGAAACAGGATAACAGGAAGTGCGTCTAATTGGATAGATAGAGTGAGGGAGTTTCAGCCTAGTGCACAAGAGTAGAAGCACTGGGGCTGGGTGGGATAAGGGGGCAGGGTAGGGGTGCGGATTGAGCCGGAAGGGCAAACAGAGTGGGCAGAGCAAGCCCCCAGCAGGCAGGGAGTCCAAAAAGAAAAAAAAAACAATCAGGAGCCAGGAAATGTAAGTAAAACAAGACACTATGTTAGAGCTTTTAAACTTACAGAAAACAAATGTTGCTAGCAAGCTCTTTAAAGATGAGTAGAGCTAAGGGAATTGAGACTGAACTAAAGTTTTTTTTTGGAATAGTTTTTATCTTAGACCCTGGAGCTCACCTGTTTGTATACAGAGGGCATAAGGATCTTATACAATTAGTAGAGTATGTTGCTACCTAGTGGCCGACTTGATTAAAGTTCTCCAAGTTGGAAGCTGAATGGAGCTCAGTACAGCTCTGCTCACCTCACAGTGATGCTCACAAAATAAGCGAAAATTGTTACAACTGGCCTAAAGTTGTTTCTGAATTTACCTTGAATCAAGCCGTCTATCTTCCAGCGTTCCCTCCTGATGCAACAAAAAAATGGAGAAAAGAATCTACATACACATAGATGCACACAGGCAGCTCCAGTACTACCTTGACAGAACAAGATCCTTTAGGAATGCTGAATAGCTGTTTGCTTCCTATATGGACGGTAAGAAAGGTCAGCCTGTTTTAAGCAAACTGTTGCATGATGGTTGTTCACTTCTGTTCGTTTTGTCACTCCTACCATGGTAAATCTCTTCCTGGCAATGTTGAGGCTCACTCAACTAGGGCCTTAGCCTCTTCCATGGTATATTGGAAAAGGGTGGGCTTTAGAAGCATTCTACAGACAGCAAGCAACCTGGTCCTCTATTCATACCTTCACAAAGCACTACAAACTGGATTCCTTTTTTATAGTCCAGAGCAGACTGTGCTAGGACCATTCCAGGAGCTCCTATAATCCTTATCCTTCCACTTTCTAGGTAGGATGAACTTTGGGGAAAAACTCAAATGCCACTGAGGAAGTAGGAATGAGGAACATAGTATAGTTGTGTAAATCCTACTTGCCTGTAGCAGTTGATGTCTGAATTCCTCACTACCTCACTGGTAGCACCCACTCCCCATCCCCCAGACTGTGCATAGTTGAGGTGTTTTTCAACCTCTTTGATTTGGTTATTGTTGGATTTAGTTTTTATATGGTATTGGGATTGGCTGTCAGTTTACTCTTACTATAGATGATTCTAGCTTCAGATTCTTACCTCTCCTATGTGAAAGTGAAAAAGCATGAACACTTGCTTCCTGTGACAGTTGAAGGCTTCATTCTCAGGATATGCTCAGCCAGTCAGCTGTCACGGGGAGGGAATTATAAATTTTGAAAGTTACCCAGTACTGGATTACCTTGGCAGGTAACACAAAATGCCACTGAGACAGTGAGGAATTCAGACATCTACTGTTACAGATAAGTTGAACTTGCACAACCATACTTTATACTTTTGTTGGTGAGACATCTGTATGAAATGGCATCTGTATGTCAGTTATTCACCACTAAAGCAGAAAAAAAATGATTTTTCTTAGTAGAGCACATCAGGGTATATGCTTGTGATCCAGTGATAGTAAACATAGGAGGAATTAAGGTGTCCTGTATACACAGAGTCTTGTGCGCAAAAAAGGTGAGGTAGACTCAGTCATATTTACCTTTGCAATTTGAATACATGTACCTAGTCCCATAAGTTAGTCATTATCTGTTGGTAAGCAAAGTACTTTAAGATGCAGTGCATTTGTCCTGTTCATACACGTTTGCCTCACTGCAAGTAGTTTTAATTTCATTTTGCTCCTTGTGATGTAGAAGTTGTGTACATCACTTAATATCTTAAGTAAACCTTGTCCATTGAGTCAGTGTGCATGAGAAATTCATAGCTAGGGTAATAGATTGCAGCCATTTAATTTATGCAAGGTTTCCACAGATTGTCCATTGTAAGCTCATTGCAGGAGAGGGTGAAGTATTGTAGGGAAGAAGCATGTGATTATTTCTAGGAAGTTACCCAAGGAGGACCTGTTGGTCTAACTTAAGGAAATTTAGTTAGAAATTATAGCAGCAACCACAAATGGTCAGAACTAAAAAAAAAAATGATTGTAAGAGACAATAAAATATATATTCCCGAGTGACACCAGCCTTTGCAGAGTATAAAAACTCACCATACACCCATTTCTTATATAGCACTCCTTTCAATTAATTAAATTAACCATTTCCAGTTACACTCCAGATTTAACCCTTTATAGGACAATGTATCAAACTTTAAAGATGGATTCTTTATAAAGTAATTTATTTTTAAAATCGCTTTCATTAAATGAGCTCATAAGTAATTTGTTCCAAAATTGTTGCCTGTAACCCCTGCATACTGCCATTATGACAAGTTTTAAAATGGATGGCAGTTGGGCTTTCTGTCCTGCATTTATATACACATGTATAACCTTCACACTCAAATTTACCCTGAACCTGAATGCTTCTGCCATTGATTTTTGGGAAGCTAATAACTATAAAACTACAACAAGAACATTTGCCACAAGTAATTGTCCCTTTATAAACCACCTTCCTACTTATACTATCTACAGGTCTGACAAACTTCCCATGGATTAAAAGGTCACCAGTACTTCTCCCCGTCTGTATGAGATACTTTGCTTATTTTCCTAAATATTACAAAATCCTTGTGACTTACCAAAAAAATTCCAATAATAATTCAGTTTAATTCCCTGAAAATACAATGTCTGTTAACAAAAAATATTGGTTCTTTATCCACCCTTTCTTTTAAAAAATGTCCATCCTTATAACTCACCACATTCTTCCTCTCAATTCCATTCAGTCTGTTTATACTAGCTGATAGTATCCCATCCTCATAACGTCTTTTACTAAACATACTAATAATTTTCTGCAATTCCTTCTTAAAATCATTCTCATCATTACAAAGTCTCTTAAGTCTCAAAAATTCCCCGTAAGGCAGAGCCTGTAGAGTGCGGGAGGGATGAAAACTGTGCCCATGTAAGAACGGATTCCCACTCTCAAACTTTCTATAAGTCTTAGATCTATCATGCCCTGCAATAAATATCTAAAAAAATACTTGTTTGCACAGTTGCAACCCATCAAATTTCAAATTAAATCTGTTCTTCAAATCTTGTATAAATTGTGTTATCATATCACGATGCCCCCTGCAAATAAAACAAATCCATAAATCTATAATATTTTAACATATTTTGTTAAAAAAAATCATTCCTGTAAATATAACAGTCTTCAAAATAACTCATAAAAATATTGGCATATGTGGAGGCAAAAGATGCCCCCATGGCTGTACCCTGTAACTGATTAAAAAGCTGTCCATTAAATTAAAAAAAAAAATGATTGCCAAGACAAAAATAGATTAACTCAATAACATATGGATTATTAGTATGCCCTAAATAGTAAAGCAAAGTTTCCATCCCAAATACATGAATAATATTCATGTACAAACTAATAACATCTAAAACAGTAAAGTACATATCATTCATCCAACTTGTGTCTCTTATTTTCTGTCTAAAATCAAAAACATCCTGAATATAAGAAGGCAATTTAGCCACTTCTGGTAGTAAATCACTATGTAAAAAAGATAAATTATAAGTAAAATAATTACAGGCCGAGACAATCCGACAACCTGGAGGATCCCACAAATCCTTATGGATTTTAAGCAAAAAGAAAAAATGAGCCATAGTACAGTCATCACTATTAAACTTGTATGTAACATCATAAGAAAAATAATTTAATCCCCAACCTTTATTCAACAATTCCTTGCAGTTATCCACCTCTTTTTTGTATTCATTAGTGCCCACCACTCTGTAGACATTATGATGATTCAAATGTTGGTAATACATTTTAAGATACTGGGTATAATGCATGCTATGCAATGACTGGCCATTAGTATTCAAAAAGTAGCATACTGATTGGTCAGCCCAATCAGAGTGCCCATTGTAAATCCGAACATACACCCCGGACATTTTTCCATTAAGATATGCAATAAATTTTTTTAAAATAAGTTCTCAAAACTAGAGACCAAAACGAACGACAGAGACAGCACAGAGAAAGAATAAAAGGATAGTCCGGAATGTTGTGCAAAATTAAATAAACATACCTGATTATCCTTTTATTTTCTGTATCCCGTCTCTCCTCTGTGTTAAAAGCCTCACAGTTTCTTTCTTTTTCCTTTTTTTTTTTTTTTAGTTGAAAAAGCAGCAGAGATATTCCTTTCTCCGTTGCTTCTTCACACAACAGTGGTGTACTGCAAAAGTGTAGGAACGCAAGTCCCATACGCATGCACAGTACATCAGCAATGCTCCAGGATGTCAAGGGAAAAGCAGACCACCACCACAGCACCAATACACAGAGACAGCATTTAAGAAAAGTAAGTAATGTTTTTCTTAAATAATGTCATTGTATAATAACAATAACTGACTCCGTGGTGTGGTATTTTGAACATTTACCCATGGGTGCCTTTGTTTAATCACTCTGACTTCGCCCTCATGATTAAACCACACCAACTGTGGCTAAATCTTCAGTATACCACACCCACTTCATCGGTTATTGCTATAATAACCAATTTATTACATTAACCTGTTGGTTTGAAAACTATATCCCTCCGTTTGCTCAAACACTGTAATCTTCTGCCATTCACTATTTTTTTAAGTCAGTGTACATCAGCCTTATTCCTATTAAAATTGTAATATTCCTGTTCCACACTGTAATTCAACAAAGCAGAGAAATGTATTGTGGCATTACTAAATAGAGGCATAAAACTGCTTTTTTACATTATACCCTTGGTATCAAAGTGTCAATAAGCATTTATTTCACATTCTGAACTACAGAAAAAAAAAATTACAACCATTACTGTCACTATCCAATTCCGACTTCTCTTGTGCTAACTCTTTATAATTGTTTCCCCTTTAAAAAAAAAAACCCTCTCTCGAGTGCAATTTTCTAATTAACCTAAAAATTTCACATCTTATGTCATACAGTCTTGGTAAAACCATTGGCACAAACTTTAGACAATAATTTGTGACTGACAATTCATCCTCTGTAAAATCAATGCCAGATAAATTGACTATATAATCAGAAATGTCTGTAAATACATTAATGTCCCCAGCAGGTAAATTAACTGCATTTACCTTGTTTGATATAATGAAATTGTTGTCCCTCCTTATTTATCTCTGCAGAGTGTAAATTGTTGTTTCATGAGCATTTACGGGACTGCTCATTCTGCTGGGAAAAGTCAGATAAAAGTTCTCAGAATTCCGGGCCAGAAGCAACAGAGGATAACGTGAGGACTCCTCACTATCCCATTCCATCAAGGTAACTGCACTCTCCACCAAAGTGAATGAAATGTCATGCTGTACATTTTCTGTCTGGTTGTTCAAGTCTTACGTGATGACGTTGTCTCCATTGATTCATGTCCCAAGTGAATGCCTGATTGCATTCATAATCACGTAGGTCCCACCTTTAACGTGTTCTTTTTTATTTCAATAATTTCCTGCTCAAAAGTTGGAAATTGTTAATTTAGTATAAGAAATGGGTGTTTGCTGAGTTTTTATATTCTGTAAAGCCTGGTGTCAGCCAAGACATTAGAGAATATATATTTTATTGTCTCTCTCTTTTGGAGTCCTGACAGTTTCTGGTTGCTGCTAAACTTTTGTTTTTTCACTGTGGTTTGAGGTAGTTAGAAATTATGTTTAGTTATAGAGTTTAGTTTGAATATAGCAAATTGATTTAGGAAAGTTTACTAGAAATTACTTTTTAAATGGACATGAGACTTTTGGTATGAATATCTTACAGAAATGTTGTTAATTCCCCTTATATTATTCAGTTTTATCACGGTTTGGTTTCACAAACTACATGTCTTTTTGCAGTTTCCTGCTCAGATGAGATTCAAGCTGGAGGAAAGAGATCAGGATCACAGATTCTTGAGTATGTGACCATGTGTAGGCAAAATGTAGTTTGAGAAATAATATCTGGGTCATTCCTCCTCACATATTTATAGATAATAAGAAGTCTGTACAGGACTACTACTATTGGTTCAGAAAGCAGGTCAAAATATCTCAGTCTTTCCAAGTAGAACCTCTGATTATGTAGTCCATGCATGTTGTTGCAGATATTTGTACTTATTGTTACAGGTGTACATCCAGTCAGCAAGTGCAGGATGGCAGATGCTGATTTCTGGAGTGGAGCAACTCAATCATAGGTCCCATCAAGAGATGATTTTCGTCATAGATACACCACGAATGCAACTGTAACTCCTCCTACTAGGATCTTACTGTCACCTTGGTGCTAAATGGCTTTTGTGAAGTGAGTGTTGCACCTTGTTTTTGTCTGGAGACAGACTAGGATTTAATTACTAGTTCGGCACTCCAGTGTCTTTGGACTTTATTAATAGTTTTTTTTATCTTAGTTTGGATTGTACTGTTGATTTTTAGGTAGTTTAGTGTCTGGTCCCATGGTCCATCTGATTCCTTTTGGAGTGAATTGCTTGTTTTGGTTTTGCATGATTACCATTGACTACTGCTTCAGCACTAGCCCTTTTTATGTATTTATTTATTTATTTTCTGAGCAGATGTTTTGGCTTTTATTGGTGGAGTATTAGTTGTAAAATTAGTCATTATTTGCCCTTCTGTGGGACCCAGATTCTCGACCTAAGCCGTATGTTTGTTTTATTTCATGTGCATTTTATTTTTTTTATTTTGTTTTTAACACTCTTCTCTGTTAGGACTGGTTACGTTCATTTTTTGCCACCTGGTTTACCTGACTTGTACTGTGTTCCCCATGTGGTTAATGCATGTGGTGACTTACTTTTGTTAATGTAGGCATATGTTCTTTTTTTATCACTGGCATATAAAATGTATCTCAATGGGTCTGAGGTTCAGGACTCAGCTCTGTTTTTGGCCATTTTACTGTGATCTGTCCTTATGGGGTTGTAAGATGGCTCTTGTTTACATCATGTTTGCTTCTACTGGTAGAACCGAATGGAAATATGATAAATCAGCAAGCAAAGGAAACTAGTATTGCTGGAATTGAATTCATCCTCAAGTATTGGTGAGTACCTTCACAAGGTGGACCCTGTTTTTCTCACCAACTCGATACTGATTATATATAGACTGTATTTTATGTAGTATATATCGTAGGCAGAAGTAGGTTAAAAATAAAAAAGCTGGATTCACAAGACCCAGGATAAAGAAGTGCTTAATCCTGGTAGGACTGGACTGGAAAAAATTACAGAATCTTCAAGACATGGAAACATTCCTACAGTGGGGCTAGGCCAGTCCCGGGGGGGAGGATGCCCCACATCCCTGCCTTTGTGGAATGAAGTAGTAGTCCACAAAAATCACAAAAACTGATAAGCCAAAAAAGAGCCATAAATACGATAGAGTGGACTGTTGAGGATAAGAAGGAAATTATGTATTGTTACTATTATGCAGCTGAATTTCCAGACACAAGATATACAAAAAATTGAGAGAAATTAGAAAAAAGAAAAATACTTGCACAAGAAAAACCGTCAGAAGCTTCAAATAAAAATGTATGTTCATTAATACAACAGATTTATGATAAATATTATATAGTGATAGAAGTATATTAAAAATGGATGGTGACCGTTTCTCCATTTGTTCGGTGTGTTTTTTCTGTCCTTGGTGAGTTGGTTCATGGAGTGGTATGAACTTGTATTTTAAAAGTTTTTTGATGCACTTTAAATGTTTCTGAAGCATTTTAATTGCTCAGGATGCACTTTAAATTTTCTTAACTCACTGATTAATTGAAACCAAAGAATATCCTGCACGTAAGGCAATTGCACGGCTCAAAACCAAACTCCAGCACATACAAATGAAGAGCCAGCAGACTGTGACAAGCTGTGAAAATTATTTATTATAAAATGCACATAGGCAAACAAACCGGTTTCGGCTTAACAAAGTTTGACAGCCTTCCTCAGTGTTTAATTTAGACTGTAAAGCTCCGTGCTTAAATACCCAATGGCTGTACCAATAAGCTATGTCATTGGTTAGTCAATTATAAATATTCATTTAATCCAGGTGAGAACAAAGCACGTAATTTCATAATCCACTTCTTTTCTTTCCACGTAAAAAGCATGGCAGGTGAAGGAATGTATTATATATGACCCTCTTCATAATATGTATATAAATGAAACTGATATCTGGAGAAGATTCGTGGACGATTGCTGGATGGTATGGAGAAGTGATGAGTTGTATTTGAGGGAGTTTAACTACCTGAATGAAAATAAATGGGGGTGGAGTTCACAACCACTTTTCACTCACAGCACATCACTTTTTTGGATGTGCTGGTTTGTAGGAATGCTGACCACACCTTAGCTACCCAAGTATATAGAAAATAACCTCAGTACATCTACCTTCTCCTTACCTCAAGCTTTCACCTTCCACACATATGCAAGAATATACCTAGGTCCCAATATATACCGATGAGGATTTGCTCCGAGCCCAAGGACTATACATTATAGGGATGACCTCACCATCAAATTCCGCAAGAGAGGATAGCCTCTGGGCCATGTCTTAAGTGCAAGCAACTGGTCATCAAAAATGGATAGACAGGATACGCTTATGTATAAAGCTAAACCAACTAATAAGAGTCCCAATCTCGGCTCTTGACTACTTATGGCCGTAATACAGACATCTTATTAAATATAGTTCAGACACACTGGAACATCTTGAGGACAGATGATTTTTTAGCATCTGTATTAAAAGAGAGGTGTCAGTTCTCCTTCAGGAGAGGTAGGAATACGAGTTCTCATTTGAGCCATTATAAACACAAGTCACCAGCCAAATAGGGATGGGGCCAGGGGACCATGATTGGGGATCTATTGACTGGATGTGTGCCATGTGGGCATTGCACACATTGTACGTCTGTCAGCAAAACAAAGGAATTTACAAGTATTAATACCGGACAGGTTTATATAACTTTTTTTTGCCAGTTGTGGGTCAGATTGGCTCATATATTTAGCAACATGCACATGCCATGCTTTTTACGTGGGACAGACATCCAGACCCCTGCGTATACATATTTCAGAACACCTAAGTGGTATTAGGAATAGGAAACCCACAAGTGCCCTATACAAACATACCATTAATCATCCCAATGCTATCTTTAGGTTCACTATTATTGATAAAATATAAGGAAATAGGACAAATAAAGGAGGTTGGCATAGTCTTTTGGACTCTAAAGAAAAGAAGTGGATTATAAAATTAGTTGCTTTGTTCTCACCCGGATTAAATGAATATTTATAATTGACTAACCAATGACATGGCTTATTGGTACAGCCATTGGTTATTTAAGCATGGAGCTGTATGGTCTAAATTAAACACTGAGGAAGGCTGTCAAACTTTAAGCCGAAACCGGTTTGTTTGCCTATATGCTTTTTATAATAAATAATTTTCACAGCTCATCACATTCTGCTGGCTCATCACTGATTGACCATTGTAGGGTAATTGTTCAATTATTGTATAATTGAACTGAATAATGAATGTAGTGAAATGTATATAAAGCACACCATTCTTGTGCATGATTTTTCCCTGGAAGGCTTGATGCTGAAGTACTAGGAACACAGTAAAAGTGGATGGTGACCGTTTCTCCAGTTGTTCAGTGTGTTTTTTTCTGTCCTTGGTGAATTGGTTCATGGAGTGGTGTTTTTGGAGTTTTCTGATATTATGCAGGAAGCCCTGAATTTCTGGACCGAAGGTATACAAAAAGATTGAGAGAAATTAGAGGAAAGAAAAATACTTGCACAAGAAAAACCGTCAGAAGCTTTAAATAAAAATTTATGTTCATTAATACAACAGATTTATGATAAATTATATAGACTAAGATATCTTGGGTCGTTTGGAAAAAGAAATGACTGTGGAAGTGCGAAAATATAAAGAACAAAATCTATAGATTTTTGAAAGGTATAAAAAAAGAAATATGGACGTGGGAGAGGAGGAGAGATGTGATATGGTGCAGTATTTAATTAAATTATTTATTAATATAATAAAAGGAGAAAGCCAAATTAATGAATACAAAAAAGTAGCCCCAAAGATATTCGGAGAAATACAGGCAAAGGTATGCAGATATGGAAAATTTCCACAACACAAAAAATAAGATCACAAAGAGGGAACGTAGAACAGAAGATTAGTAAAGTAGAAGTTAAAAAAAAAGTCTAAGTTAAAGTTATGGAATATCTGCAAAGTGAAGGATTTAGTGTAGAAAATTTGACAAAGATTATATCACAGCATGATGGAACGAGTCCCCCAAGTTAGGTGAAACAGGAGGAGCAGGGGACATCTGAAGAAGAAATATGGACAAGGGAAAGAAAAAGATTTAATATGGTGCAATATTTATGCAAAGGAGAAAACAAAACTAATTGATTCAAAAAAGCAGCACCAAAGATATTTGAAGAGAAATACAGGCAAAGGCATCTGGATATGGAAAATAATATAGTTCAAAAAATAAGAAAACAGAGGAAAAGTAGACAAGAGGATTAGTAATGGAGAAGTTGAAGAAATAGAAACTGAGGTTATGGATTACCTGCAAAGTGAAGGATTTAGTGTAGAAGTTTTAACTCTGATAAAATCACAGCTGGATAGAGCAATAGATCCCTAAATTAAGGAGAAACCAGAGAAGCAGGAAGCATCTGATCAGTTGCCATATGAAGATACTTTGGACCCTTCCATAGAAATCCAGTACAAAAGTTCAGCTTGAGTTGCACAACAAGGGGAGGGACAGGAAACCTTGGCAGCATTGATGCAGTCAGTGCTATGGAGTGATAGCCCAGTTAATTCCCATATAAAAGAGCAATAAGCAACACAGGATGAAACTGAAGAGAATGTGGTACAGGAAGATGCTCTGGAACTTTCTATAGAGTGCTTGCAGGAAATGGAAAACAATGAATGTGCCCTCAGTTTAGAAGAAAATGATCTAACAGTTGCTTGATTTAATATAGATGGTCAGACATATTAAGATCAATGAAAGAAATAGACTACAGAAAGTCAATAAAACCCAAAAAGTTAGAAGTTTGATAAAATGAACACTCTGGGATTCATGCAATATAACAGAAGTAAATAGAATATATTACTGTGCAGCTAATTTAACAGATAAAGCCTTACCACAAAAGCAGAGGGCAGTAAGGGGAAGGAAGTGGAAAAATCAAATGCCGTCATGGAAGTATCGAGTAGAGAAAGCTATAAAGCAATTAAGTGTCACTCAGAGTATAGAATAGGGTAGAGATCAACAAAAATACTCAAAAAAATAGATGTGATAAAAGCAAAGCACAGTATCAGAACAAATCAGGATCTGTTATGTACTGTTCCAAATAAACTAAAGCAATCAGCATGGGTAGAAAAACTTAGAAGATCTGCAGATAAATATAAAGGACAAATACAACATAAGTAGTTTATCGATGACCCAAAAAGTTTTCTAGAAAATTGGGAAGTGAGGCAAAAGGAATTGAACCCACCAAATAAAGAAGAAATAGATAAGTTTTGGAGAAGTATCTATGAAGATCCTCTGAAACATAGATGCTAAATGGATAGAAGTAAAAGAAAGAATAAGAACAAATGTCCAAGATATGACCTGGGATGAAGTAACGGCCAGTGAGATGGAAAAATAGTTAAGAAAAGCTTCTAACTGAAAAAAATTCCATGTCCAGATGCAGTACCTGACTTTTGGCTAAAAGTATTAACATTTTTACATGAAGATTTTGCTACGAGTAAGAATAATTTATATGTACACCCTGAACAGACACTAACCCGGTTAACAGGAAAAACAATACTCCTATTTAAGGGCGAACCTGCAAGCTACCCTAATAACTATAGACCAATAAGTTTCCTTCCGACAACATATAAAATATACATTGGAATTAATGCCTTCCGACTTTATAGCCATTTAGAAGAAAATGCAGTCATGGCAACAGAACAAAAGGGTAACAAAAAAAGTCATATGGAACAAAGGATCATTTGTTAGTCATAATGGAGAACTGTAAAAAGGGAAAGAATCTAAGTATGGCATGCATAAACTACAAATAAGCATTTGATAGTACCCCACATTCATGGATAAAAGAGTGCTTAAAAATGTATACGATACACCCTATACCGATTGATTACATTACAGTGATCGTGAAGCAGTGGCAAATAACTTTGCAGTTAAGCCATGGTAAAGGCCAAAATATTATTACAGGGATAAAAATTCAAAGGGAGATATTCCAGGGTGACTCTGTCACTGCTGCTCTTTTGTCTTGCCCTTTACCCAGTAAGCTGTTTACTTAACAGATTAGGTCATGGCTACAGTTTGGCTCCCTGAAAACAAAGTGTACAGACTTCTTATCTTCTTTTTTGTGGATGATTCAAAACTATATAGTTCATCAGACGAGAAACTGTAAGTACAACAGCAAGTGGTCAAAACTTTTTCAGATGTTATAAGAATGTCATTTGGTCTTGCAGAAGCAACCTTTAAAGCAGAAAAGCTGCAGCACCAAGAAAATGTTAGTTTGGGACAGGAATGTGATGTAAAAGAACTTGAGCAAGAAGGAGTGGATAAATACTTGGGAACTGATTAAGGATCAAATATAAAATGTGAACAAATGTGAATAAAACTGTCCTAACTTATAGTTTTGGAGTGATTGGCTCCAAAAGGTGTTGGATTGGTTGGACAGGAAAACAAGGATGTTTCATACTCATCAGATGATTTGTAAAAGTCAGTGTATATCAGGACTATGTAGTCCCCATTCTGAAGGAGGTATGGGCCTCCTCGAAATTGATTACATGTATAAATCTGCAATAACTGCTGACCTCCCAGGACCCAAATGTAATGAAAGTTTTAAAACACAAGGAGAATAAGTCTAAGATGACTTCCCTGCTTAGTTTATCAGAAGCATATTGGTGTCAAGCAGGAAGAGAAATCAAACCAGAATTAGATAAAAATTAGGCAGCAACTGAATGTGTCAAAACCCACAAAAAAAGAATGTAAGGTAAAGCATCAGATGAGAAGGCAAGAATGTGGAAAATCTATAAATATAGTTGCAAGTATAGAAATCTATTGGAACAATCTCATGTGGATCAGGATCGAACACAGGAATGGTTAAGGAGAGGTGAATTTAAACCAAAAGATGAAAGGGTAATATTGGAGGCCCAAGATAGTGGACTTACATACGCACTGGTTTACAAAATGCATTGAACATGTGGGAGAAACAGACAAGTGTAGTTTTTGAAAACAGAATTGGAAATGGTCACACATATTGTTGCTGGTTGAGCTATACTAATGGCAGAAGGACTGTATACTGAAAGACATAATAATGTGGCAAGACTGTTGCATTGGGGATTGTGCAAACATTGTAATATTGAAGTGACTGAAAAGCACTGGAAACTTGAGCCACAAAGCATTATAAAAAAGATTGTTTATATCCCATGGGATCACCCATCACCAACAGTTCAAAAAATAGATGCAAGAAAACCAGATAGAGTAGTCCATGAAAAAAAGAGAAAAGTAGCATTGATCATTGAAATTGCTATACCCAGTGACTACAGTGTCTCGCATATAAAGAGACAAAGTCATAAAATACCAGGATTTGCAGGTAAAAACAAGGGCACTGTGGAAGAAAATACCTAGGCAGTTCCAGTGTTAGTAAGACCAATGAGTCTTGTAATAAAATAATTTAGATATGTTGCTGATGCATGTAAGTCCGTATGAATTGCAGAGAGAGTCTGGGTGCTGCAAAGAGCACTTCTGGCTAACATCAAAGATTGAAACCGTACTAATTTCATGAACTTTAGTCATACTTTGACTTAATAATAGGGTCCATTTCTGTCATGGTATTAGAAACCCAACAGACTTGGAGAAATTAAAAAAAAGGTAGGCTAGTCTATCATGAGTGGCTTTCTGTTTTGACTAATTTAGTATGCGTGAGTTTGTCAGTCAGGATTTATGATTCTTTGTTTTCATTAAGCATGTATTTAATTTTTCACAGATAGAGTTGTTATTGAAAAGTTGATCTGATGAAGTCCACTCGATGGGCAAAAGTGCTTATAAATAAAAGCAGAGTTGTTCCAGTGATGAGTTTTTCTTCAATAGTTGTATAGAAGAGGAATTAACATCTGAAGTCTTGGATTGCCTGTTACTATTGCTTGTAATTCCGAGTCTGAGTTTTTGTTTTTCATTTTTGTCAAAGTGAAGACTGTTCACTGTTTCCACACTAGGGATATCTATGTCCTTGCATCTGAGCTGTGGTTTTTGTACTTGTTTGTTCTGTGACTCTGTACATAGGGTTCTTGGATCTGAGGCAGATTTACCATAGTGATTGGTGATCTTTGTCATTTGTTTTGCCTAACATTGAAAATCCTTGTTTGGGTCCTTGGTTGAGTTAATTTTATGCACCATCATAAAAAAAAAAGATCCCTTATTTTATTTTTTGCTGCTTGCATGGATGTCATTAATATCTCTGATATCCTTCATTAACCTTTCTAGTCATTATTGTCTCAAGGAGGAAATCCCAGTCTCAAATGAGCTGTCACATCCCAGTTGACCAGTCTTATGCCAGGGTTCACATCTCATGGGGTAGACAAGCACATCTGTAGCAGATAATGGAAACTTGCGTGTTGGGTGTAGAATTACACTGTTAGAGAACACTGTGAAACCAAGGCTCTCTGTTTAGTGTATAACGCTCTCATTAATACCCTGTCTGCCGTGAAACCTTGTGCTTGTTGGTATCTTGCTTGCCTTCTCTTGATACCAGGCATAGCTCCTTTGGGTAGTGGGAGACATGGGATTACCTCCTGCTCTGACTCCTTTTAAGAATCAGAGAATGAGTTCAGTCTCTTATTTGGAGAGGCCCTTAAAATCACAAAGATCATTTTGGACTGGCCTCAATCCAAAGTCACGTCCTTATTTTGGAGCCTTGAATTATCCCCTGTAGATAAAGATTCAGTCTTTCCTCTTCTGTTTGAATTCAGTTGATGGGTTATCAGATCCATATGGATCTGACACCAGCAGCTCAAGACCTTGAATCTCATTTGCTTTTTGAATGCTTCAGACGTGGTCCCTGGCTCAGAGA
The DNA here is from genome assembly GCF_019279795.1 of Protopterus annectens. Classification (NCBI taxonomy): domain Eukaryota; kingdom Metazoa; phylum Chordata; order Ceratodontiformes; family Protopteridae; genus Protopterus; species Protopterus annectens. Next base: position 652,973,393 of record NC_056750.1, read on the forward strand.
TACTTTTCTCATATTTTAGACAGATAAGTGCATAGGTTTTGATGAACTTCGTAGTATTCTTTTCTTAACTAGTTTAATCCTATCTGTGTAGATTGCTCTTTTTTTGTCTATGGAGGACGTTTACAGCCCCCCCCATTTCCCATTTAAAAAAATGGCTTTACCACTTTCTCTTTAATTTCAATAGTTTTTGTTGTAGTTATTTGGGATTAGTTGGTGTTTTAGAATTTAGACCTTTATTATCCTGTGTAATGTTTGCTGGGTGTAGTGTTCTTGCAGTGTCAGTTTGTTTTTGCTGTTTAGGCAATCAACATATAAGAAGTGTCTGTTGTGTACACAAGATCCCTCCCCAGAATGCACACTCCAAGTGCGTTTGTTGTTTTAGGGGCTTCTCATCTGGATGAGGACTTCACTGCCAGCTCAATCTTTGGAGCTAGGGAGCTTTTCATATAGTTATTTGAAACTTGATGTTCTTCATCTCACATTGCTGCAGTCCTTACACTTGGGTAGTCCGCTGTCCTCGGTCGGCCCGAATATCAAAGTATAAGGCTGACGTCGGTCAAGGCGCATTTGACTGACATCAGGACGTCAGGGTACAAATGCGCATGACCGACGTCATATCCTCAGTCTTTTTTGCCGCATGGTCCGATGCAGAAGCAGCGTTGCAAGTGCCGTTCGGCGTTCTGAAATTTTTCAATTCGGAGTTTCAGACCGAGTCAAAGTTGGCTAAGTACCCGTTGGGAATATTTTAGTTTTTTCTTGCCTCAGTGGTTTACCGGATGTCAGAAAAAGTGAATAACTGTATTTCTTGTGGGAAACAGATACCGCATAGAGATTATCATACTTTGTGTATTCCTTGTTTAGGGCCTGAGCACGACGTTGTTGGGTGTCGCTCTTGTGCTAGATTCAACAAGCGCACTATAAAGAGAAGGTTAGATTGTGCCAGGTTAGTCTTTGGGAAGCGGTGCAATTACAAAATGCCGTCGGATGCTCCGACGCCCGCTTCTTCGAAGAAGCGCAAGGACAAAGCAGTTAAGCCTAAGCTAGAAGAACCGTCCGTACCGGATGCCGGTTCTTTAGAGGTCTCGGTGGAGCCGGTGGTTCCACCGGAGGTTTCTTTGGAGTCCCAGGGAGAGACTTTGTTATTGCAGGATGTGGCCTCTCAGGAGGCAGGTCAGGCTGAAGGGGCTTCTCAGGTTACTATACTCCCCTCCCTTCCTAGGGTGGTTAGGCCCTCTCCTTCTGTTTCCAAGGCTTCTCCCAGAGGCAGGCCAGGTTTAGCTTCAGTTGGTGTCACCCCTAGTTCTTCAGGAACTGTGCCCAAGAAGCATATGCTTAAAATGGCAGAAGATTTGATTACTTTGATTAGAGGTTCTATGCCCCCTCCTGATAAGAGACCTAGGGTGGAACCTGAGCTTGGGAGTTTTGAGCAGGCTTGGATGTTTCACAGTCTTCGGCTGAAGACTTGCAGGAGTATTCTCCTTATTCTGATTCTGATGTGGATGATTCTACTCCTTCTGCTTCTCCTCCTGAGGATTTTTCTTTTCAGAGACTCTTCATTCCATGAGGGAGCATTTTAAGTGGGAAGGTCAGGACTTCTCTGATTCCAGGAAAAGGCTTAGGGAATTTTTGTTTTACCCCAGCATAGGCCTTTGGCTATACCTCCTGTTCTGGATGTGGTGGAAGATGTTTTGCAGAGGCTTCTCTTAATCCTGATTCTTTGCCTCCTGCTCCTGTTAAACCGGATAGGTATTACAGGGTGCCTGAAGCTCATAAGTATCTTTTAAGAGTCCTAGGGCAGACCCAGAAACTGTTAGTCAGGGGCCTAAAGGTGTTAAGGCTTCTGTTGTCAAAAATCCGGTTCCTCCAGATAAAGAGGCCAGGGCTTTGGATAGATGGGGAAAGAAAGTTTATACTTCTTCCACCCTAGCTATGAGGGCTTTGAATTGCCAGTTTCACATGTTGAAATACCAAAACTATCTCCTTTCACAATTGAAGTCTAAGGTAGATGCTCTGGCGGAAGGTATTGAGTGTAAAGAGTTACAAGATTTAGTACATGTTTCTGAACAAGTGGGTAAGCATTCTTTGCAATGTGGTTTTGATGCTGTACAGGCCTCGTCTAGGGTGGCTGCCACTGGGTCAGTTCTTCGCAGGCACGCCTGGCTGAGGGATCAGAATTTATCTGACCATGTTAAGACAAGGATTTTGGATGCTCCTTTACAATCTGATGTGTTGTTTGGTACTCCTGTTGAGGCAGTCTTAAAGAAAATGGAAGACAAGGCTAAGTCTATGCAGACTGTTAAAGATTTTTTGCAGGTTCAGCCTCCGAAGTTTAGTAGAAATTGGCCTACCAAGGGGTGGACGTATCCTCCTTATGATTCCCAGTCTAGGGGTAGGTCTAGACGTGGTAGGGGCAGAGCTCAGGGCTCTTTCAGGCCTAGAACAGGGAGTTCACCTGCACAGTCTTCGGGTGAGGGCAGGGGTCAGTCCTTTCGTAAACAGACCCAATGACCTACCTTTTCAGCTGCCAGAGCCTTCTTGTCTGGCAGCACCTTTGGGAGGAAGGTTGGCACTTTTCAAAGAAAATTGGAATTTAATTACCCAAGACAGATGGGTATTGGACATCATACACCACGGTTACAGGTTTTATTTCCATACCTTGCCTCCTTTCAAAGGCATGCCAGACGTTCCCCCTCAGCAAAGAAGAGAGGCTCACAAACAAATTTCTCTGTTACTTCAAATAGGGGCCATACAGCCGGTTCCTATGCTAGAAGTGGGCCTAGGATTTTATTCTCGCCTGTTCCTAGTACCAAAGAAAGGGAACACGTGGAGACCAATTTTGGATTTATCTACCCTCAACACTTATCTGGACATTCCCAAGTTCAAAATGTTAACGTTACAACAGCTTTTACCTCTGCTGGGCAAAGATCATTGGATGGTAACTTTGGATCTCAAGGAGGCTTACCTTCATGTTCCTATCAGTCTGAGTTGCAGGAAGTATCTGCGTTTTCGGGCTGGGACTTCTCATTATCAGTTCTCTGCATTGCCCTTTGGCTTATCTACTGCGCCCAGAGTGTTCACGAAAGTTCTGGCTCCAGTGATAGCTTTCCTCAGGTTAAAAGGAATACAGATCTATCCCTATTTGGACGATTGCCTGATTCTGGCGCAAGGAAAGGACGAGCTTTTTCATCATTTGGAATATGTGATAGCAGTGCTAAGATGCCTGGGGTATTCTGTGAACGAAATAAAGTCCAGTCTAGTACCCTCTCAGGACATGTGCTTTCTGGGTGTAAGACTGAATACAGCATCCCAGATGGCCTTTTTGACCCCGGACAAACAAAAGAATCTTTCCCTTTACTTTCATCAATTGTCTCATCAGTCCAGGCTGACTGCAAGGACAGTCCTTCAAGCCTTGGGGTTCATGGCATCTTGTATTCTGGTGCTTCCCAATGCCAAACTGCATATGAGGAAGTTACAATGGTATCTCAAAAATGTATGGACACAGCACTGCCAGGATCTGGACACTGTCATTCAAATAATACCTTGCATTCAAAAGGAATTGTTGTGGTGGGCTCAGGAATGTCACCTAAACAAGGGACTCTCTGTGACCCGGCCAGAGGCGAGTCAGATTCTAATGACAGATGCCTCAGACAAAGCTTGGGGAGCTCATCTGAATGGAAAGTGGATACAAGACAAGTGGCCTGCCAGACTACAACATCTACATATCAACTTGAAGGAGATGTTAGCAGTCCAGTTTGCATTAATTGCTTTCAAGGATTTACTTCTTCCAGGGCAGGTGTTGATTCTAACAGACAACACAACTGTCATGTGGTACATCAACAAGCAAGGGGGAACACATTCTTATCCTCTATGCAGGCAAGCAATGATTTTGTGGGAGACTGCTCTCAGTTTACAGCTAAATCTTCAGGCAAGGTTTCTGCCGGGAGCACAGAACTCCTTAGCAGATGTGTTGAGCAGACAAATTATGGATCCCCACGAGTGGAAATTGGATCCTCATGTATTTCAGAAATTGACAGTGTCATGGGGAACTCCAGACATAGATCTGTTCGCTTCTCCACTAAACCACCAGCTGCCAAAGTTTTGCACAAAAGGTTTCATCCCACAGCTTGGAAAGTGGATGCTCTTTCTTTCAATTGGAGCAATCTTCATGTGTATGCCTTTCCACCTCTGCCTCTCCTCCCAAAGGTACTACTAAAGGCCAGACAGGACAAGCCAAGGATGATTTTGATAGCTCCAGATTGGCCTCGACAGCATTGGTACCCATTACTGAGAAGCCTGGTACGGGAGCCTCCATGGCCTTTGCCTTCGATTCCACACCTGTTGTCTCAGGAGGACAGTCATTTGCTCAATGTCAAGCTTCACTCTCTTCACCTAACAGCCTGGCATATTCTGTTTTGAACCATAGTGGGTCTCAACTTCCACAGCAAGTTTTGAATGTTATTTTGGAAGCTAGAAGGCCTAGTACAAGGAAAGTGTACGCAGATAAATGGAAGAGATTTTTATTTTGGAGTGCAGCAAAGGATTTTGATGTGTCTGAGACTAATTCAAGTGTGGCTCTTCAATATCTTACTGAGTTACTGGACAAAGGTTTGTCCTTCTCTTCTATTAAGGTTCATGCTGCAGCAATTTCGGCTCACTATGATTGTGACCCACCATTGTTTTCTCATCCTTTGTTCAAGCAATTTCTTAGAGGGGCAAAGAATATAAGACCCCCACGTAGAGCTCCTACTCCTGCTTGGGATCTCAATTTTGTGTTGGAGAAACTCACTCTACAACCTTTTGAGCCTGCAGCTACTGCTGAGTTGAAATATCTATCATGGAAGACTGCTTTTTTGTTGGCCATTACCTCTGCAAGAAGGGTTTCTGAGTTGCAGGCCCTTATGGCGGTTGAGCCTTTCTTAATTTTCCATAAGGATAGGGTATCTTTACGTACTAATCCTTCCTTTATGCCTAAAGTGGTTTCTAGTGTGGCTTTAAACCAAACTATTCATTTGCCTACTTTTTATGCAAATCCCCAAAATAAAGGGGAAAAGATTTTGCACACTTTAGATGTACACAGGCAGTTGCGATATTATTTGGACAGAACTAAAGGGTTCAGGCAGTCTCAGCAGTTATTTGTTTTTGCTTTGAGTTCTCAGGGCAAGCCTGTGTCAAAACAAACTATTTCTAAGTGGATTGGGTTTTGCATTGCTTTCTGTTATTCCCATCATGGCAAGGAGATTCCAGCTGGGATTAGGCCTCATTCCACTAGGGCTACTGCCACTTGACAGCTTTTGAGGGGTGGCAACTAAAGATATTTTGGAGGCAGCTACTTGGAGTTCAGTGCATACTTTCTCTAGGCATTATCACCTTCCACTTTATTCTAAATCTAGGGCTGGTTTTGCCACTGCTATTTTGCAGGGCATTTTGGCAGCTCCTGCTTTTTTATAGTTTTGCCATCCTCCCTTACCTCTGCTTTGGGATTCTACCCAAGTGTAAGGACTGCAGCAATGTGAGATGAAGAACATAGTACAGTTTTGTACCTACCATAAATGTAGATGTTCAAGATCCACATTGCTGCAGTCCAATTACCCTCCCTCCTTCCCTCTGTAGTTAGAGGCGGTTGTGTGGGTTGGGTTGTCAATATGGTGTATATTGTATATATTGTACATATTTTTAGTGCAAGGGTGGTTGGTTGGTTGTTTGCTGTCTTTTGGTTTTGACCTTTCTTTTTGGGGTCTTCTGACATCTGGGGCAAGAAAAGACTGAGGATATGACGTCGGTCATGTGCATTTGTACCCTGACGTCCTGATGTCAGTCAAATGCGCCTTGACCGACGTCAGCCTTATACTTTGATATTCGGGCCGACCGAGGACAGCGGACTACCCAAGTGTAAGGACTGCAGCAATGTGGATCTTCGAACATCTACATTTATGGTAGGTACAAAACTGTACTTTCTTAAGAGTCTTTTCCCCACTTCAGTGGGGGAAGGGACCAAGTGTAGCTCTCCTCCCAGTAGAAATTTGGGGGAGAAAAGTAAGGAAGACAAACCAAGGGAAAAGGAAAGTGAAAAAGATAAGGATCCTGCACTGGAGAAGCCCAGAGAGACAGAATCAAAGAAGAGATTCCCTGACCCTTTGTGTCTATCAGGCCCTGCAATGACACTTCCTAAAGTCTCAGCTCGGACTCCATCTGAACCTATTAGGATCTGATCTCCAATTTCTCCCTGGGGAAATCCAGATTCTTACTAGAACCAGTCAGTCCTAGGCTCTGATCTTCCTACTTCTAAGAAAGGTCTTTTTATTGGGTCTTAAATCCACCATGCAATGATTTTATCCCCAAGGTCAGTACAGTCATCAAGGAGTTTATCTGAGGCTGATGTGGACAGGATGATGAGGAAATTTTTGATGAGACAGATTCAGTTAGGGGTCCAACCTGCACCCTCAGGCTGTCCCTTCCACTTCTCTGCAAGTTCTTCCTTCACCAGCCTTGACCTTTTGATATGGTGCCCTTGGATTCGAGCATCCACCGTTCACTACCTGTGTTGTAGACAACAAGGTGGGCATCTTTGACTCAGACAGTATCTGTTACTCTGTCAACAATGATAGAATCACATCTTGACAAGTCTTATAGCCAACAGGTCAGCTCCAGCACCGGGTGTTGGGATTGACTCTGAGGCTGTCATATCCGTACCTTCCTGTTGGCGCTTTGGCCCTCAACAGCTCAGCTCCTGTTTATGTTTCAGAGTCAAGCCAAGATTGTGTTTCAGAACTTGCTGTTGTTGGGATCCTCAGATCACACAGGGACAGGTTCAAAACCGGTTTCAGCTGCAGCTTTTGAGGCATTATGGAGGAGTTTTCTCCAAGTCTAGAAAGCAAGTATCCCTTTCACGTTCAGAACCATCCCTGTCCCTACTGACTACTTGCTGCTCCTCTTCCTCTTTTTGCCAGTGGACAGCCAGCCCATAGAGACCTTGAGACAGTCCACATTGTGAACTCCCTATCTACTGAGTCCTCCAAAGATCTTTCTGCCATGGATCTACATAAGAAGCATACATGTAAAAGGAGAAGTTTGGACTCCTCTTGGAGTACCTCACCAAGGATACTAATTTCGATGAAAGAGAAGGTTCCCCTAGATCTCCTCTCTGGAGGATGCCTGTTTTGGAAACATTTTAGAGTTATTGAAGCAGAGGGGTAAGGATGGTCCACCATTCCCTCATCCCAGGAAGAAGCTATTCCTCAAGGCCTTCAGGGCTGGCTTGTTTGCTACCTGGGCAGTCCCTCCTTTTGACAGACTTGTTGATTTGTTCTCGCAACAGGCTTGGAAGGAACTGGACATGCTGCAACCAATCCCCCTGAAACCGGGCAAGATTCCAGTCTCACCCAAAGTTAAGGCCATAATGGAGCAAAGGTGTCGTGGTGGATTCCCTTGTGGTTGCCGAGCCACAAAGAGCTTTCAGAGGAGAGCTCTACTGTACATCCCTCTAACAGGGACTCCAGGGCTTTAGGTTTGGAATGTAGGATTACAGCTCATTGACTTTTGGCTTAAGGGTGCTGAATTATTTGGCCCATTTAACGTGGTTTCAGGTGGACTTGAGCAAGGAGCTCCCCATGTCTGTCTTCTCCTCCTTCCCTCGAGTCCTGTAAATCCATGGATACACAGTTGGCCACCCTACAGTCCCTTTCTAACATGTCTATGCATCTGTTGTCCAGCACTGGTGATGGCAAGTCGAGAGCAGCAGGCACTTACATTGCTATGCATCAGCATGTATAGATGCATCAGTGCAATTTTGTGGGAACATTTAAAGACATTCATCATCAGCATCCCTTATGAGGGATCCATCCTTTTTGGACCAAAAGTGAAAGGAACATTCCCTAGAAGTGAGCAGGATGACAGTACCCTGACTGCAGTGGGGTTCTGCTTCTCCATCCCACTACCCAAAATGAACTTTTATAGGAACCAGAATGGTGGTAAGAAGCTTTGGTTCTGTAAAATTCAGAGTTTTGCACCCACCTTCTGGGGACACCCCCCCCCCCCAGAGTCAGAGTAATAATGGACATTGCCCTAGTGCAGAGCCAAGCGGTTTTCGGGCTCCTTCAGTAAGAGCCCTTTCCAGCACTCCAGTAGGGTTGCCTAACTGCTGCACTCAGGGGGCACTTGTTTTTGCACTTCTCAGGCTGGAGAGCCATCACCCAAGATTCTTGGGTGTAGAAAATTATCACCAGAGATTACATCATCACCTTCCCTTCCCTGTCTTCAACTAAAAAAGAATTCCTAATGTCCATCTCCTGCAAAGAAAGGCAGCAACTCAAGAAATCAGGATGCTTCTATACAAAATAGTCATCCAGGCGGTCCAGCAGATCAGCAAGAATCCTGAATCTATTCAAGGCCCCCCCCCCAAAGGAAAAAGTGTAATCTCAAGCCCATTTTGGGCCTCAGCCACCTGAACCAGTGTGTGAAGCAAATTAAATTTCCAGATTGTTATTGTTCAATCTATATTGCATCTTCTTTGTAAGGACGACTGTGCTTGCTGGATCTTCAGTATGAGTGCTACTATAGAACAATAGCCAGGTAGTCCAGAAGGTTCCTCTGCTTTTGGCAGGGAGCCAGTCATTTCTAGTTCAGAGGCCTGCCCTTTTGTCTCACCACAGCCCCCCAGGTGATCACTCAATGTATGGTGGTGGTCACAGCTCACTTCAGGTTACTAGGGTTCCAGGTGTTCCCATATTTGGATTACTGGCTCATAATTGCTTCCACCAGGAATCTACTACTTCAAGCCAAGCATACCTTGCACCAAATTTACAACTGACTAGGAATAACCCCTGTTGAAACAGTAGTGTTCATAGTGTCTCACTTGGATATGACTTGATAATTGACAAAATTCCCAGAATCGTAGCCCTCCAGACAGTAGCAGTTGTATCCCTTCAGAAACCCCCAGCCATATGCATCCTCAGTCACTTAGGGTCCATGCAGCCTTTGTAACTCTCATCACCAGAGTCTGCATCAGAATGTTACAGTGGACTCCTGGAGTTCAATGGTCTGTATTACTTCAACCAATGGCACTTCCTCATGTGTCTTGCCAGAATATACAGGGAACATATTCAGTGTTGGTTTGCCTGGATCGCCTGATTAATCTTCTGCCCAGTCAGGCCACAGTGACTACAGACACTTCCCTACTGGTATGGGGGTGGGGTTAATTCCTCCCATCTCTCTATCCCCACCAAGAATATTCACAATACTCTCTTCTTTTCACAAAATATTTTTATCAACTATCACAAATTACCTTCAAAAACTGAAAATCACTGCACCAGCTGCTGGCAAATTCCCACCCGAATACCTTGTTAGCTGCTGATGTCCTGGCATACTTCATCTAAATACTCATAAGTAGATATATCCTAGAAAACTATGTACCTACTGTTTTTGGGAAAAAAATCATATATTATACCGCTTCACAAAGGAGGATTAGCCACAGACCTATCTAACTGCCACCCCATTGCAATTCTCTTCCCTCTTTTCAAAATCATAGGAAGGTGCATACACTCCTAACTTCCAGCCCCTCTTGTAAACAACAAACTCCTCTCCCCCAACATGACATGGATTTCGACCACAACGCAGCACAACAGCTTTGCTTAGTTTCTCAGAAACCATAAATACCAACCAAAAGATTGGTAACCTAATATCTTCCCTGTTCCTGGCACTGTAAAACGCATTTGACACAGTATCCCACCAACTCCTAATCAGTGAACCATTTTCCCTTTCATTGTCTCATTCAGCTCTTACTTGGTTCTGTAGCTATCTTTTCAGTGGACAACGACCATAAAATGGAATCGGGACCTTTCCCCCTTCCTCCCTATTTCCATCAGTGTACCACAAGGGTGCGTTCTAGGCCCATTGCTTTTCAAATATATTCACAACCGACCTGTACAAAGCCAACAAACCTGCCAACTTAGTACAATACGCTGACAATGCCACCATCATCTCAGCCTCAACCCTTTCACTACTTCAGTAAATGACTCAATATTTCATTTCCACAGAATTGTGGCTAAAGACTCAGTTAACTTTAAATACCAAAAAAAAAAACAAAACAAAATGAAGGCTTTTCATGCCCTGATATCTTTCAGCAATAAATACTCCCGTTAATATTGCCATAACAAACATCACCAGAGAAACTTTAACAAATAAACTACTGTGAGTCATAATGGACAATAACCTAAAATTTGATCTGCATATCACCTGGGCCATCAAGAAAATTCACCAAAACTGGGCTTCTCTACTGGAACAAAACCCTACCTCACAGACTCCTCAAGAAAATCCTTATCATCCTACCTTCTTCCCTCCCTTCTCTATGCATCACTCATGTTAACCAACATTCAGGCCACCCTACTAAATAAATTAGAATCACTCTAACAAATTTGCCAAATTTGCACCTAAGGCATTCTACCATACAACTTAACAGTAAAGAAGGTCAACTGGCTAGAACTACCTAATCTCCTTACATGCACTCAGCTTCAGATTGCCCACAAAATAATACACACACCACATGCATGCCCTTCTCTACAAAATATTTTCAAGCAGTACAACCTGCCACTTTGCCTTTGCTTAGGTAATCAGAGCCTACTAGTAATACATAAATCTTGTAATACAGCTGGAGGCTCAATATACTCCTGCTGCTAGACTGTGGAACTTACTGCTTATCTCACTAAAACAGGACAGCTGTGCATCCATCTTTAAGCACAACCTAAAACAGCACCTAAACACCTCCTGGCTCTGTTCTTGTTCACACGCTGACTAACTTTCTGTCTGTCAGATTTCTAGACTATCATGAACCCCTAACTCTACAGCTGTCCTATCTTATCCTGTAAATAATGTAAATAAATCCAATCTACATTTATAACTATATACTGTTTGTCAGCACTCCTGTGTAAATGAAATTTGTATATTGCTATTATATGTAAATGTAACCTGTTTATTATTGCAAAGCATTCCTACAGAAATCAAATTGTAGTAAACTCTGTCTTGATTTTATTACCCATTCCATGATTCTAAAACCACATTTCAGCTGTTCTTCTTCTTCTTCATCTTCTTCTTTCGGCTTTTTTCCCAGTTAGGGGTCGCCACAGCGGATCACCTTGTCCGCACATTGAATGGCAGTGGAGTTTTACGGTGTCGAGTTGCCAGCCCGGCGCCCAACCTTCCACAGAAGGCACACTCACACGCACACCTAGGGCCAATTTAGAGTGTCCAATCCACCTGCAGCATGTCTTTGGGATGTGGGAGGAAACCGGAGCACCCGGAGGAAACCCACGTGACCACAGGGAGGACATGCAGACTCCACACAGAAGGCACCCCAGCCGAGGATCGAACCGGAGAACCTCTTGCTGTGAGGCGGCAATGCTAACCACTGCACCACCGTGGCCGCCCAAAACCACATTTCAGCTGTTAAGATACTGAAATTCTTTTTTTTTTTTTGTAAATGCTTTGTAATTTTTGTAACTTTAATTGAACTTTTTTCCCTGGCGTCCACTGAAAATGGGCCTCAGTGCCCAATTGGACCATCCCAGTAAACAAAAATATAAACAAAAGGCAAGTAAATAAGTTCCTAGAGATGAGGGCTGTCCTCCTTGTGTTGCAGGCCTTTCAGGACTCCTTCCTCAGAGATGTGATCTCAATTCAGATTGAAAACCTGTTGATGGTCTGGTACATCAGCAAATGGGAAGGGGGGGACATGTTCGTACCCGTTAGGTTGGGAAGCTGAGGATCTGGCAGTGAGCAATGTCTTTAGAATGCTTTATGGTGGCAACGCACATCCCAGGGAAGACTAATGTATTAGCAGACAAGCTGTCTCTCAATCAAGCTGCGGCTGCCCTGATTTTTCAACCACTGGGGCCAGATATGCTTGAACCTGTTTGGAACTCTACCTGCAAATGCTGCAGCTACTTTTTCCTGATTCCCCAAGAGGGAGTGTAACTGATGGGCACTCTGGTCCACACTTGGCATTACCTGTCTCCTGTATGCCTATCTGCCAACTCCAGTAATTTCTTCAAAAGGTCGTGTGGTCCAAGGCAAAAGTGATCTTCATTGCTCCTTTTTGGCCTCTACAGGTATGGGTCTCTTTTATGGCCTCACTTGATTCACCTTCCTTGGGTGCTTGAAAGTCTCTCAGACCTAATTTCTCACCCTTCTGGCATGCCTCATATGGACATAGCGGCCGTGAAATTAACTGCATGTTTTTTTTTCAGTTCTAGTGATAGCCAAGACAGTCCAGGCTCTCTTCCCATGTTCATATCCTAACATCTTTAAAGAAACTTTGTATTAGAAAGGGTCTAAAGAGTAAATGGAAAACATTTTCTGTGTGACAAGGGCTTTGATCCCTTTTCAGCCCCACTTCTGTTTTGGATTTTGTAGTTCGTCTTTCCCAAAAAGGGGCCAGTTATTCTACTATTAAGGTTCAAATGGCTGCCACCTCAATCTTTCATGAGGGGGAGAAGTTTACCCCTAATGCTTCATTAACGTTATCTAAAGCCTTTTTAATAGGTACCTTTCCTCTGCAACCTCCTTTAAGGGCCCCCTTTCCTCCTTGGGATGTTAGCTTTTTGCTGCAGACCTTGACCAAACCTCCTTTTGAACCTGCTCAGCTGTGGAGTTGTATCTTTCTTGAAAGATGCTTTTCTGGTAGCATGTTACCTCTGCTCAAAGAATTTCAGAGCTTCAGATCATTTCAAGTAGAAGGCCTTATTTGATATTTCACACAGACAAGGTTTCACTTTGAATAATTCCTGCATTTTTTCCCAAGGTAGTCTTGGAATTTTTATTGATTCAGACAATTAACTTTCCATTTGTCTTCCTGAACTTCTCCAACTATGTGGAGTACACTTTGCATTTGATGGATGTGCATCACCAGTTGAGATTTTACCTACATCATACCAGACTTTAGGAAAACAGACCAGCTGTTGGTCTCCTTTTCAGTCGACTTAAAAAAAAAGGTGTTTCCGAGTAAAATGTTCCAGATTATCTGAGTGCATCTCCTTTGTCTGCAAAGAAATAGAATTATCCTTGCCTTGCAACCCTAAAGCTCTTTTTCCTAAGGTGTTTGCCACTTCCACAGCCTAATTATCATGAGTTCCTGTTGATATTTGTGCTGCAGCTACTTGGTCCAGTGTGCATACCTTCAGCCCAGGTCTAGGACCTCATTTTGTTCCATCATTCTCTGGAATATCCTTCCATGAAACCTGTCAGGGTTTAAGTAGCCAGGGACTCTTGTCACATCAGTTGAGGACAGATTGAACAGACATCTGATTTGAAATTCTCTTCTTGCCTCAACTCTAGATCTGTGTAGTCTTCTGTCATCTTCAACTTTCTTCCTCTCTGGCCCCTGCTAAATTTTCACTTTTCTTGTGCCCTCAACTGACCACACTGAACCTTCCTGGAGCCTTGTCATTTTTTACAGTCTGCGACTGTATTCCTTTGCCTATGTCTAAATACGTATATATTTTTGTTATCTTCAAGGTATTTTGCTGTGGTAGGCCTGAAAACTTGATCTGAGGTACAGAGTTGGCAGGGGGGAATTATGGGTAAGGAGAGGAGCCTAAGCCTTGGATCCTAAAGTCTTTTTTTTCAATTGTTTTTATTAAAAATTTTAACAGAATATTAATATATGATGATAGAAATATTATAAAACTTAAGAAAATGGACGCCCTCTACAGGTCTCACAGGCATGTGTAGTCCTGCAGACATCCTAGTACTGACTCCTTTGTAATCCAGGATAATTCTCTGAGATCACAGCACTTTGCCAGTTTGATGTCTTATAAAGGACACCAACACTTTGGACTACAGTGGCAAGAGTATTTCTTCCTGTTTCCCACTGGAAGCTTGGGATTATCTGCTATTTTCTCGCATGTACCATTTTTTAGCCAGTCTATAAGAAAGGCTTTGGAAATGTACGAGGACCTTTTGTAAGACTAAATGCTCTAAGGCTGCAAGATAGTGTAGCTAAGATTGTTTTGCCTTAAGAACATGATTAAGATACTGAATGCTCATATTTTTTGGGTGTGGGATTAATTTTTGGTCAACTTGCACAGGACCTGGTCTGTTACTTTTATAGAGGAAATGGGCCTTTATGTCTGAGGGCATTTGATGACCTTCAGTCAGCTTTCACTTCATTATCTAAGCCTAGGGAATCTTAAAAGAGGAGTGAGCTGTTCCTGTACAGTGCCTGCAAAGTTATCAAAGAAGCAACTTTTAAAGCTGCTCTGTCACATTCTTGACCCCATTCTGGGACAAGTAGTAGTCTGGTCTTGTTTGGGTTGAGCATGAGTTGAGTTATGAAGCCATGTTTCAGTGTCTGTTAAAGCTTCCTGAGTAATTTTTGGAGGTGTATCATGTTGTCAGATGTGTAATTGAGAGTGGAATCATCTGTGTATTGTATTAGGCTGGCCTGTTGTGTGGAAGCATAGAGGGTGTTGGTGAAATTGTTAGAGGAGGGGACAGAGGATGGAGCCTTGTGGTACACTGACGGTGACTTGGAGGTAAGGAGAGCAAGTGGAGTTCCATTTTACTGACTGATACCTGAAAAATATGCTAAATCATGAACTAAAACACACAAAAGGAGAGAAGGAAGGCAATGGACCACAGCAGGAACGTAAATGAAATACCGTTTATTCTGTTAAGCACTTCTCAGTAATAAACTATTGACATCTTCAGAACTTGAAGTCAATACTTTATTACTGACGAAAGTGCTTAACAGAATAAACGGTATTTCATTTACATTCCCACTGTGATCCACTGACTGATACCTATTGGATAGAAGAGAGGGGTGGGCTGGGGTAGACCTAATAAGGACATTTGAAGTAGAAATTTGCTGTAACGAACTGTAGAAAGCTTTAGACAAGTCTAGAAATATGGAAGAGAGTAGTTTGCCATTTTTGTAGCTTTATTGACAGTATCTATATAGGTTAGAAGGGCAGTGCTAGTAGAGTTGGAAGAATGGAAGCCGTGTTGTGTAGGGGATAAGAGTTCTTGCTGCAGGAGATAGTCTGGCAATTGTTTTTGAAAACATTTTTGAAGTATTTTGGCAAAGGGAGATAAGATTGCTATAGGTCTAAACATATTAATGTCTGCCAAATTTCCTCCTTTGTGCATAGAGGGGTAATGTGGGAAACCTGGATTGATCTGTGTGTAAGGATTGAGACAGAATAGACAATGCTACTGGCTGCTATTTTAAGTACTTGCTTGGAAAGTCATCAGCTGAAGAAGAGCATGGTTCAAGTTTGACTAGTTTTATATAGGATGTGGGTAAAGGTTTGAAGGTGAAAGTGGATGTGATGATATGTGGCTGTTTGGCATGGTTGGGATTAGATGGTGAGGAATCCTTGGTTAGAGGTTTTTGCTATCTGTAAAATAAGAGTTGAACTGTATTGCAGTTTGGAGTGGTGAGTTATCTGGAGAGGGGTTGGGTTGAATTTTTGGCCAGGATGTAAGATGTCTTTAATGGATGTACACAATTTTTTTGGGGGGGGTTGTGTTATTCTGAAAGTTATTAAAATATATTTTTTGTCTTCATTTAATTAATTTTAAGACTTCCCATCCCCAAGTCAATTTATAACAGAGTACAATCAGTTTATAGCCAGAACAAAGCAGTTAAGAAAGAGACAGAATTAAAACAGGTTGTCTGTCATTTCCTGAGACTAAATAACTGGCATATGCAGTATAGTCTACAGGTCAAGTAAAGGACAACAGTGACCAACTTAGAGGTCCTTAGAAGGCACGGACTATTTCACAGAGACGTTCAGTCACAGAGTACCTATGTATTTAACTGAGTAATATGCAGCAAGGTTCTTCATGATAAATATGCCTACATTAAACAGTAACAAAATTCTTGGTTAACTTGTAGGTGTAGGGCCTTGTGGCAGAGCTCTTACAATATGGAGGTCATGCTGTATGAAGGAAGATAGTGACCAATTTTTTTGACAGTTGCAGTTAGATGCTAGTAAGAAATCTTGCTATAAATGATCTTTAAGAAAATTGTTTTTGTCAAAAAAAAATGATTGCAAAACATGATGGACGAATTTAGCAAAACGTTCTGTTTTCAAACTTTGTGCCACTATAGTAACTTAGAGTGGTGGATTAGTAAGAGGCTTGTGCACTTTTGGTATGCTGAAAATGTTAGGAATAATTTTTTTTTTTTGCACTCTAAGATACTCCAAAATGGAAATGTCCATGTCAGAATTCATGGCTATATCGTTCGACCAATAATCTCTCCAGTGGCAAGCCAGATTGATCTCATTCTTAGTAACAGTCAAAGATTCACCATCATGCAAAAATTGCAACATTTGTTTAGGAACACAAGTGACAGTCCATTGCAATGGCTCCCCCACCCTTGTCCGGTTTCATAATCTTAATTGACTGGTCAGTTGTTAAATCTCTGACTTCAATTCAGCCTTCGAATGTTTGAGAGGAGGTGGTGGTTGGGTATCTCATGTTGAGAGATGCTAGCTATATTGGCAGGTTTTATTGAATGCAGCAAACTCCCCTGGTATTAATGATCACATTTCCATCACCAGCCTATTAATTAAAAGGTCTAGGATTTAATTTTATAAGTTTTTAATTAATTATGTATTAGTTTATGGTCACATTTTTCATTAATAATGTATGTACTGAATGAAGTTTTTAAGGTGCTTTATGAACAATTGATTCAGTTGATTTTTTTGGATGTATTCTTAAGATATAGTGTTAACACTTTTATAGTATTGTAACAATCTGTACACTAGATGGCAGTGTTGATTAGATTACTTAAAAGTTTGTGAAGGGAGAATACTTTTAATCTGATGAAGTCCATGATTTATATGTGGACGAAAGCTCTTTTAATAAGTTTGTGCTTAATGTTTATGGGCATCTGCAGTTATTGGTTTGTTTTACTTTTTCACAGTTTGGTTTGTTGGTTATTTAAGAAAATCTCAACAATTTTACAGAGAGCCCATTCTCTAAGCACAACAATGCTCAGCAGGGTGTGTTATTGTGAAAGTAACTCCCTTCCAGGAGTGTAGTGGCTCTCTGCCTGTGGCATCGTGCCAAAGAACACCAGTGGGCAGGCATTATTTCCAGAACACACACCCTGTTGGACATTATTGCTTACTTGTGGACCTTGCAGTTTGAAATGAAGATGCAGTGATATTTCAGTCAAAACAGGGACATATTAATAACGGGTGAGACTGTAAAGTCAGTGAAATAAGTCTGCAAAATTGTGGTGTGTGTTAAGATGATGTAGTATGTGAAAGGTATTGTTGTATGGAAGGAACCCTAAAATAGATAAGAATGAAATAAAAAAGTTGACTGGATGATAGGCAGTATGGTATAGTAATGCCAAAAAGGTAAACAAGCTGGCAAGATTGCTGTAACAGGTAGGAGTGACTTGGGAAGTATTGGTTAAGTTTGAGCACGATGTTATAGAGTAATGTGGTCGGCATCATTGCCTGCCTACTGATAGAATTTTAGGTATGAGGTTGGTAAAGATAGAAGTAAGGAAATGGTGATTTATAATTAGGGAAAGTGTAAATAGTGTCAGTTGATTTAGGAAGAGTTGGGATATATGAGGGAAGTGATATTAAAGATGGAGTGTTTTTTGAGATTTATTGGTTCTAAAAGTAGTGTAGCCATCTTTCACTACAAATAAAAAAAAATAATTAGAAGGAAATTATGTATGATTGATATGAAATTTCTCTTCATGAAATCTGTAATGATGGAGAAGTATGCCATGAAAGATGGGTACATGGTATTATGGTAAGATTTAAACTACTACAGGAAAAGTGTGCTTATTGTAAATGTGAATATGGAGTGTTTATTGTAATCATGAGTATGATGATAGTGCAAAAATGTCCTTCAAGGATGCATCTGCAGTCCTAACAAATGGGTTGTCCTGCCTCAGGCAGCCCTTCGGTCGGCCGGATTCCAAAGTCTGGGTCTGGCCTCGGCTGATGTCGCACTTCACCCGACGTCATAGCTGCTGTGAATTGGGTATAAAGGCATCAGCCGACGCCATTTTCCTCAGTCTTTCTTGCCGCGCGGTGCCCGAAGCAGAAGCTGTTCGCAAGTGCCGGTCGGTCAGATCCAGAGATTACTACTACCGAAGACTTCTAAAAAAAAATTTTATGGAACTCAGTATAAAATATAAATGTTTAATACCTGCAGTAAAGATTTTTAAATATAATATACAATGATCATTACCATGGTGCAAAATCAATCCTGTGATTTTCATTGCATATAGTGTTATAAGTTTCAGTAAAAGTAGCTGTTCTGTGAAAACATCATCCCTGACAGCACTAGTGTTGACCACTTCTGATTCCATGCTGGAATCTACATGCTGAGAATATTTAGCTGTTGGAGGTAATTACTGAAAAAGTCGGGTTTTGGTCAGTCCTTGTTGAAGGATTATTCAGTCAGTTAAAAGTCATCCCCAGAGAAATAGTAAATTGGCAGACAATGGGCAAATTAAATATGGTCACTAGTACAGCAAAAATAATTAATTCTGCAAAATGACAAGTGCAACATTCTGAAAGCTTAACTCTGGAACTGGTCCTGAAGCTCGAAAATGTGGCACCACAGTGAGAACCTGAGAGAAGCAGGGCAGGGGATAATCCAAACACCACAGGCTCATTGGAGTACAAAATAGATCAGATGTAAACAGAGATACTTAAAATAACTGCATTGTTACCCGTTACTTGAGTATATTGCTTTCAATAATAAGACTATTAAAAAAAAACAGAGAAACTAGTGGTCTTAAAACTTCGTTGATGAGCTCAATCACATTAATTTCCAAAATGATGAGCTCAGTCACAGTAATTTCCAAAAGTCATGAAACCCAGGTAGTGTTCCAAAGCAACAAGCCTTTATTCATTACAGATGACAGATCCTTAGTAACAAAAAATGAGAAATCTAGGTTGGAACTTGACAGATTCCTGTGCTTGTTCATTTTTTTTCCCAATAATAATAAGACTGATATCGAGGAAGCTTTAAATCACTGCTCTGATTTGGTCAGTATGCATGACACTGAGAAGCGTTTAAAATTGTTGAACAAGAACCGAAGAGCATAATCTTAAAATTATAGAACTGGAAGTCTACTCTAGACAGAAAAACCTAAGGTTTATGGCCAACCCTGAAAATGCAGAGAGAAAAGATTGCAAAGCATTTGTGGAGAAATTATTGGATAACTGGACAGGCATCTCCTGGTGTAGCAGTTAAAAATAGAATAGGCTCCTAGAATTGACCAACATCTACAGTGAGGAAGCAACCATGTCCTATCTTAAGCTGCAATCATATCAACTTAAAGAAGGCATGCTATTAAAGCTGTGGAGGAAAGGGACATATTCTTACATTTGGGGGTACAATGAATAACAAGTATTTAATATACAGTAAAACAAAGATAAATGCCTTGATCCCTAGTATTCATAACTGTAAAGAGATGATCCTCAGGTTTAGACTTTTATAACATGCCATTTTTCAAGTCTTCTATCCTTTGGTGGGTAAAACATATGAAGACTACAACTAAGAGCTGCTGGACTTAGAGGAGCTTAGGTATCCAGAATCTTAGAAAAATTGTTTGAGATACTACAGGTAGGGAAAATTTCCCCCTTCCTGGCAAAGAGCTGTAAATGGTAGTAATACCAAAAAAGGACCAAAAAAAAAAACCAACAGTTCAGGGTTTATACAGGCTAATTTCAATCTTAAACCTCAACTACAAAGTATTGCAATTCTAGAGAATAGACTTGCAAAATCAGTGCCTAAACTAATTAACCCAGATCAGTTGCGTTTTATGTTAATCAAACATTTTATATTATTATTTTATAACCCTTATGATCAAAAAAGATGCTAAAATATGTGGAAAACCACTGCTTATAATAAGACTCCATGCTGAAGAAGCATTTTATAGTTAGTTGGAGATTTTTGGAGAAGCTTTAGCAGCTTTTGATTTCCCGAATAAATGGGTAAACTTAATCATTAGAATTTACACTGGTATGGTAATTAATTTGAAGAGAATCATCGGTTATCAAGCAGGCCTGAGACTTTACTCCTTTCCCACACACATCTTGCAGTCTTTTAAAATGGCACTTCCCTGACGTAACAGTGTTGTAGTAGTGATTATGGACAGTATTCCTATTGAATTGTCATAAACTTGCTTCAAGGTGGTGTATCATTTTGCTTCAGTTCAGGCAGTGCAGAATTACAACACTGATTCTCAATGTTATTTCTAAGTGAAACGTGTTGCAGCATCAGAGAGCAAGACGAGAAAGGAAAACTTCACTACTGATGAAAAACCACATCACTTAAGACATATGGGAAAACTTTATTTTTATTTATTTATTTATTTTTTGAGAGAGTCAAAGATGGGTAGAGTGAGCTAAGGTGTTGAATCAAGTACTGCTTGACATAAATGCCATAAACAGAAGGAATGAGGCATGTTACCTTAGCAGAGTGAATGAAGACAGATGTTGACGTGGTGTCCTTGCCAAGAGTAAGACCAGGCAGAATACATGTAATACCACAGACAGTGGGCCTTCCCAAAGTTTAACACCTAAAGAGGAGTACATGCTGTCCCAGTGATTGGATGACTGTAGTGCAGGGGATGATGGCATTTGGCTCATTCAGGGTGGCATGGGGACGGGCAGTTTGGTATGCTTTTGCCATGCACACACAGGTGGTAGGGAAAGTCAGGGTTGCCATGCAGTATGTGTTAACACAGGGCATTTATTCCTTACTATACTGAATAACTGCATATCATTTTGAGATGTTTCTCTGTCCGGTACCTTGTCTTCAGGAGCCAACAGTATAGTTGCAAAGGTTTTAATGAACATAGGTTGTGAAATAATTATCTGTTCAGGGGTGAATCAGTAGCACAGTCATCAACAACATGCTGTGGTGCACCAGAACAGACTAATATTGACAGCAGAATGGCTGTTGACAGTGATATGACACAGTCCCAAAATGTACTGGTAGTGCCACACTCCCTCTAGATAGGTTGATTAATTCCTAATTGGTGAGGCAGATAAACACCTAGTGCATCTTGAGGAAATTCCTTTACCAGCAAGGGAGGGAATCCCATCGTAGCTTAACACCTCTTTCTTCTGAACAGGATGAACCTCTGAAGGAAGATGCAACAGTGTCAGAGTCCCATTACCCACTGTGCTTCCTGCATACATAGACTGAATCTGAATCTACATGGTCCTATGTGAAAAAGTAATTGCCCCCCTTGTTAAATCATGAAATAACTGTGGTTGATCACATTTTTGGGAAAGCTGAGTTCAATTTCACTAGCCACACCCAGGTCTGATTACTGCCAGACCTGTTGAATCAAGTGATCACTTAAATAAAACCTGTCAGACAAAGTGAAGTAGGCCAAAAGTTCCCAAAAAGGAAGACATCATGCCGTGACCTAAAGAAATTCTGGAACAGATGAGAAACAAAGTAATTGACATCTGTCTGGAAAAGGTTAAAAAGCCATTTCTAAAGTTTTGGGACTCCAGCAAACCACAGTAAACGTAACAGCATTTCGGAAAAAGAACATCATGCCAACAGTCAAAAATGGTGGTGGTAGTGTGATCGTCTAGGGCTGCTTTGCTGCTTCTGGACCTGGACGACTTGCTATGATTGATGGCACCATGAATTCTGCTCTCTACCAAAAAATCCTGAAGGAGAATATCCGGCCATCAGTTCGTGACCTCAAGCTGAAGCACACTTAGGCTTTGCAGCAGGACAATGGTCCAAAATGCACAGCAAGTCCACCTCTGAATGGCTTAAAAAAAACAAAATGAAGGTTTTGGAGTGGCCAAGTCAAAGTCCGGACTTGAATCCAATTGAGATGTATGACCTTAAAAAGGTTCATGCTCGGAAATCCTACAATGTGGCTGAATTAAACCAATTCTGCAAAGAAGAGTGGGCCAAAATTCCTCAACAGCGATGTGAAAGACTCGTTGCCTGTTATCGCAAACAATTGATTGCAGTTGTTGCTGCTAAGGGTGGCACAACCAGTTATTAGGTTTAGGGAGCAATTACTTTTTCACATAGGGCTATGTAGGTTTGGATATTTTTTTTTCCTTAATAAATAAAATCATCACTTAAAAACTGCATGTTGTGTTTACTTGAGTTATCTTTGTCTAATATTTACATTTATTTGAGTCGAAACATTTAAGTGTGACAAACATGCAAAAAAAATAAGAAATCAGGAAGGGGCAAATACTTTTTCATTGCACTGTATGATCAAGTTGTTTGGAGAGTTATGGGAGAAATGGCTCCAGAGGGTACTTTATAGCAGTGTACAATACCTAAGGGACATTCACAATTATGGGCAGTATAGACTTATCAAACTGCTGTCACTCTGCAAGAAAGAACTGCAGAGAGTGACTGATAAACTAATACACAGAGTAGTAGAATGCAAGGTAAGGGATGAGCAGTTCAAATTTGTACCAGGATGCAGCACAACCAACTCAATGTCTGCAGTGAGACAGCTAAGAAGAAATAAGAGATGAGGAAGGAGTCCAACTGTGGGTATTCCTAGACTTGGCGAAAGTATATGACAAAGCCCCCAAGAAAGCTGATTTGGGCAATCTTGTCATGGTTTGAAGTCACTGAAGTATATGAAAGAGTTAGTGCAGGCTGTGTACAAGAACTCTGTTCATACTAACAGAGGAGTTCCCAGTGGGAGTGGGTGTGCATCAGGGTTCAGCTCTGAGCCCACTTTTGTTCATAGTGGTGATGGATAGCATAAGCAAATAGGCTGGAGGGGACAGATTAACGAAAGTGCTGTTTGCAGATGATGTGGCATTACAGGAATACTCTGAACAAGAACTTCTGCCAAGGTTAGGAGAATGGAATGCACAACTGAAGACATATGGGATGAAACGGAATGCAGACACGACACTTGTGGCAGCAAAGGAGGAAAGCACAAAAAGCTGAAAATTGAGATAGAAGAGAAAATAGTGGAACAGGTAAAACAGATTGAAGTATCCAGGAGGGATGGTGGAGGAGAGTAGAAGTCTGAATGAGGAGGTCAAAGCTAGAATCGGAGGAGCTACAGCCAACTGGTTTAGAGTATCAGGGGTTGTGTGTGTGACAGAATGCCGAAGAAGCTTAAACAGTGGTGAAACCAGTACCACTGTATGATCCAGAAACCTGGGCAGTGGATGCAGAGCAGTTGAGGAAGCTAGATGTGATGGAGAATGAAGTGCCAGACATTGGTGGTAGAATGCCCACTGTTGAACAGACAAAGAAATAAGGACAGCAGAACCTGAACTGAGGAGAAAGCTCAAAGGCAACAGATTACGGTGGTTTGGGCACATATGCAGGAAAGCAGAGGACAGTCTGATGAAGGTGATTTGGGAGAGATAGGAAGAAGGCAACAGGAAGCAAGGATGTCCAGCAGATAGATGGAGGGATTGCAAGAGAGAAGACCTGCATCAGTTAGGCAAGACCATGGAAGAGAAGGTAGGAGAGTGGTACTAAATTGAGAAAGATATTGACATATGACACTCCATCCCCATGTAGAAAATGAGTGAAGGGGGATGATGATGCTCCCATGGCATGCTCGGTAAAGACATTAAGAATGATCTTTGTAATCTAATGCATGCTACCTCATACACTGCATATAATACAATTAAAAATGTAGGTATAGAATGTGGGCTCCTTAGCTTTAAATATTATTGAAGTAACTGTAGGAAGTTGCATACCATGCGGTGCACTTGCTTTGTAGAGAGTAACCCTGAATATAGACCTCATGAAAGTTACAGTACATTCTCAGTATCTTTGTATTTACTCTCCGTCCAGACACCACATTCTCCACATGCCTGCTGTGGGTATAAACCAACAATGCTTATTGCATCAATTTCTGCTAGAGCCCAAAGTATTACACCATCGGGCTGATGTAGTCTCTCTGATATTTTGTACCTTACTGTTCCTGGAGGATTTCCTGTAAACCATTAATTTTTGTATAGTTTGGGGATGAACTTGGTTGAACAGCTTGAACTTATTGTTTAGCACTTAAACATAAGTGTTTCTGTTGATTTGGCTGCATACATCTTAGCACTTTCCCCACCTTTTTTAACTAGTTTCTTGTTCTTGATGCAAAATATATTACATCAGTGTGCCATACCTCCTGTAACAAACTTGAAAGTTTTGCAAATTGAAAATGCATAGGAAAATCCAGGATGGAGGGTATGCTTTTACATTCCAGCTTTTTACATTTTCAGTCATTAACATTTTCTGTTTCAGGTATTCCCAGTTCTGCTTCGTGCTCTTCCACTCAGAGAAGACTTTGAAGAGAACTCTACCGTCTACAATTGTGTAGCCTTTCTCTACAATAATGATCCAACTCTTGTAAGTCTCTCTCAACTTAATTATTTTGCTGTTTCTACCCCAGCTTAACCAAAATGTTAACATATAATTGTCAGAACATTTAGTTGTGTATAAGTTGTTAGGAGAAAAAACTGAATGCTGTAAAGAATGTGTCATTATTAATGTCATTTTAAACCATCGGTAGACTTGGGACCATTATATTACTGTTGTAAAATGCACCTTCATGTTGTGGATTGTAGGAATGTAGCTAGTGCATATGTGAGGCAGACAAAATTAATTTCCTCATCCATTATTTAGCAGATATAAGACACTGCCCAGTAATGGATGTCATGATCTGGTTCAGCCTACTTCACCCCAAGTGCCTGCTATCAGTCTACTCAGCAACAATCTAAACTTTCCCAGGCTTCCACTCCTCCCCTTTCCTGATAATCCCATGTGCTCTACCTTCAGTCTACAGACCTTATTTGCTACTCATATTTGCACAAACCATAAATGGCCCTAGGCTTGATTTTATACTTTGGGTGTTCTTGGTACAGTTCCACTGCTTGAATGATGTTTGTCATCTTTTCAGTGTCACTAAATTTTTTAGGTTAAAAAATCAATTTTCTCCCATCTAATTGTACTCTATTTTGGTTGAACTCTTTTCTCCAGACCATGAGTTCAGTTCCTTTCTGGGCTTCCCTCTTGGCATTCTTTTGAGGTGTACTGTTTGACCAATGTGTTTTGGCAATTTTGTACTTTATTTTTGCCATTATTTGCTTGTTTTTTTTTTGTGTTTTGCTTTTGTTGGCTGCTATTGTAGACTTTATGATTCTGGATAGGGATTTAGTTGTGTACAATATACAAGAAGCTGCTTGATTCAAAAGTTGTTAGTTTTGTGGGCATAAAATCCTGCCACATAATAGATATTTAAATTGTGTAACATGTTTGGGTGCTGGCCTCCTTCAGATTGATGCTAATATTTGCAGACGTCTTGATAAATGCTAATATGTGCTTTCTAGGCTGAACGTTCTTGAGGATAATTAGAAGCCTAGCCATGCATTCCTAAAATGTTTTAAGCCCTTATATTTTAAATACAGATAAAACACAGCCCTTGTATTTTAAGTTCCAATAGCCCAGAACCAGGTATGCATTTACAAGTTACCCCTACCCATAAGGGACAAAGGTAAGGAGGGGTGAATTTGCAGTTTTCCATTCATTCGTTCAAATTGTGCTAGAATGAAGTAAGAGGCTTACTTTATTTTATGTAGAGAGGAAGATGTTTCCAGAGAAGTGTTATTTACTGTGATGGAGATTTATCACTCCAACATGTTGTTTTTATGGTGTTTATGCCAGCGTTGGACTTGCAGATCTACAGTAGGTCAGAAAGAATGGCATTGGTTGAGGCTGTATAGCCAAGGCAGAGATCATCCCTCAGTAACCTGTAAGGTACCAAGAAGATGGAAAGGGCTTTCAGATGGTATTTGTAGCTTTCATGATTTAGGCCCTTGACCGGCTTGGTGAGAAAGCTTTATGGTTGTTCATATTGTGTCTGGTGTTTGGATTGGTACATACTGAAGGGGTATTTATACTCTATGATCAGGCTAACAAATGACAAATACAGTGGAAGGATCACATCCCTTTACCTGGAAAACATACCCTTACTGATAAGCTGTGCATTGAAAAAGGACTTTCTTTGTAGTGAATACATGATGATCAAGGGCCAGCTTATTATCTGCATACTTTCCTAGGTCTCCAACTACTAGATCAGTATTCTGGGATGTGTTCACGTAATAGTTACAGGGGATGCCATGCATGCCAAAAGACTATTGTACATTTTTGGCATTTAGTTTTAGGCAAATCTTTTGACACCAGCTAATGGGTTTGGCAGAGGTCCTCTTTTAGGATCATGGTATCTTCTGGAGATTTTATGATGGCACCAAATGTAGTCATCTGCAAATCTGGTCAGCAGCAAAACCCTTAAAGTTAGCTTTGAGAAGTAAATGAGAAAGAGGAGTTGCTGTGCTGAAGGACTGAACCCTAGGGTACACCACTAGTGACAGGTCATTTGGAGGAGGAGCTGCTCACCCTAATTTTCTGACTTCTGTTTGTTAGCCAGTTTGCTATCCAGTGAATTTCGTAGGGATTTACACCAACTATTCCCTCATTTGGGATCATGTTGAATGCCCTTGCGAGGTCTTGATATGCAGTGTGTACCAATTTTCCTTCATCAATTGCTTCAGTAGCTTTCTTTTAGCTTGACTGTAGGAACAAACTGATTCCTAGAGATGATGCTTTGGGTCCATCTCATTTTCTAGAAAAATTTCTCTCCTCACAAAATTTTCTCATAAGGAAGACTGGTAGTCTTCATTGGAAAATGAGTGTCTAGATTAGCTGTGCTGGTAATTGAGAACCACCTTCTGAACTGGACCTTCCAAATGAAGCCGCTCGAGACTCCATTCTGTCAGATCCTTATGTTCTGTTTCTTCCTAAAAGTTTGCTTCTTTGGACTTCAGTTACAAATTATCAAAGGAGGCTATGCTGCAGTCTCAATTGTATCATCCTTTCACTATACTTGGGGTTATCCCCCTCTTCGTCTGGACCAGACATGGGTTGTGTCACCAGGTCTTTCTGTATTCATCTTCTCATCAGCAGTGGTTCTTACTTTAGAGCTGCCTAGCAATCTTCTGACTCAGACATGCGTCATTCGTAACCTGACAGTGCCACAATCAACTCCATTAAATTCAACATTGATTCTGTTAACACTGATTGTTTCCACTGTTTGTGGCTTGGTCTTGACTTTGGCATTGACTCTTTCAACATAGTTTTTGTTCTTCAAGTGCTTGGATCTGAGAATGTAATTTTTGGCACCAAACAGTCACTCAATGTGAAGCTGAAAGCCCTCCAGGTGTAGCATCTCTAAGCCACTGAGGACCTGATCACCCCCCCACTTGTGTGAGCAAGGAATCCTCTCACTCCAGCTAAAAGCAATAGACTGCAGCCCCAGGTTTAACTCCAGGAACCTTGTTGTTGCCACTTGTGTAGTGTAGGTGCCAGCTTTTGTGACTACTGTTATGCCTTGTTAAAATCTGTTAGTCAGCTAGAGTGCATACCCCAGGGGCATCAGCTGCAATCCTTCTTTCTCTTAGCCATCCCCCACCCCTTTCATTCATTTCACTGTTGATAATTTGTTGTACGTTAAGGCATTTAGCCCCTCTCACTAGTCATAGCCTTCAGTCCCTCCTCCTCAATACTTGTTCTTTACTAAACACCAAACAGAGGTGCAAAGTCTCCAACTGCTTTTATCTTTAACTACATTGTGTGCAGCAAAGAATGAGCAAAGGGGAATACAAATATAAAGGAGAATAAAATCTGCCATTGCAGACTAGTAAACAGAATATAACTTCTACCTGTGGTGTACTGCTACACATAGTTTTTTCTTGGTGAAACATTTCAGTCCTTGAACAAGGGTGCCTGTATTTTTACCTTGTTTCTTTGGCTATCCTTTGATAATTAGCTAGGTTAGCAGAGTGCCTTGGATTCTCCCCTTCTACTTTAAATTCCAGTTGATGGTTTCCCTCCCTTCCCCCACCCCCAAGTGATTGCTCAGGTACAACACACCAAAGGTTTTAAATACCCTGGAATGCCATATTTGCTCTAATTGCAACTGAAAGCCCTCCAGGTGTAGCATCTCTAGTAAGTGTCCCTAGACTAGCCGATAGTTTTTTTAGCTAAGTTCTATCTGGAAGGTGTATCCCCGCTCTGTTCACTCCGCTCACTTCCCTCTTCTCCCACCCCTCATATCATTACCTTTATACCTATATCCATACAACCACACCCCCTCACTTCCTCCCAAATCCCACACCCCTCTACTTCCTGTTCTCATACTACCTCCCTTCTTTGCTCCTCCCCACACTTACCTACTATCCAAGACTACTATACCTTACTCCCACCCGTTCCTCTCATCCTCTCTTCTACATCCCATAAAGTGACATCTCGAACAACTCAAACTATACTCTTACCTTCTCTACTCCTTATACTCAGTCACCTCACCTCCTATCACTCACAGTTACCTACTCCCTATTTCCATCCTGACTCAAGTACTACACCACAACCCTATCTACTAATTTGTCCCTCCATCCTTCCCCCACCACTCCCATTCCTAAAATAAAAAATATCTTCCCCCCTCCCCTTTAAAAGAAAAAAAAAACAAAGTCTACTTACTCAAATTAAAACCCCATTACAAACCTCTACTTCTATCTGGTGACATTCATCCTAACCCAGGCCCTTCAGACACTACCCTGAACAATAACCCACCTGTATCTAAACCTTCCAACCCACAAAAACATGTTACAATTCTGCTCTATTAACGTCAGGAGCCTTGTAAATAAAGTTCAAGAAACTCCATGCTTGGATAGCTAACTATACTCCTGACATAGTTACCGTAACTGAAACATGGTTAAAACCACACCATCTGGACAGTGAAATCATCCCTCCTGGCTGTAATATCCTTAGATTAGATCGACCTAAAAGAAAAGGAGGAGGAGTCTCCATACTCTATTCCTATGGTCTCTCCCAAATCAGTCCCACACTAGACTTACCCTCCTTCTCACCAGCTGAACTCCTACTGACCAACTTCAAACTTAACAGTTTCAATGCCATAACTGTCGCAGCAATCTATATTCCCCCTGGTGATGATATTAACATACTTGAGAACATCCTATCTCACCTCTCACACACCATCCATAATGAAATAATTATACTGGGAGATTTAATATTGATTGGCTTACAATAGAAGCTCCCAACACTACTTCCTGTACAAACCTACATGGGTTTGAGCAGCTAATCACAACCCCAACCTACATTAATAAATCTCACCTACCTAGCTCTCTTCTTGACTGGATATTGGTCTCCCACCCTCAAAACTATCATAACTCCCAAACCCTTCCAAATGCCCTCATCGACCACTGCCCTATAACAATTACCAGACTTACTCCCCACCTTACCAAACCTAACAAATTTATTACCACCCTCTCACTTTCTCATTTCTGTCCTAACTCCTTTATTCACCAACTCTCCAAAATTAACTGGTCTTACCTCACCACTCTTCCTTTAGATGAAGCTGTCCACTCCTTTAACACTACATTCCTAAACATTCTTAACTCCCTTGCTCCTCTTCGCACAATTAGAATTAAATCTAATACTGCTCCCTGGCTCACTAAATCTACCAGAACTCTCATGAAAGACCGGGATAGGATTTGGAAAATGTGGACTAAAACTAGGACCCCTTCTGTTCTTCAGAACTATAAAGAACTCCGAAATAAAATAAAAAAGAACAATCATCTATTATGACAAAATAAACTTCTATGCCAATCCTCCCTCTACTCTTAAATCAGACCCAAAGAAATTCTGGAGCTCTATTAAACGGACTCTTCATCCAGGAAACCCTTCCTCACCTAACCCATGTCCCAATGCAGCACCTGAAGACATAGCCAACAAATTTAATGATCATTTTATAAACTCAATAACCTCCCTCCAGAAACAACACTAGCACCCCCACAAACTCTATACCTCTTCCAAACCCTCCTAACTCCTCTCTAAAAGCAGTATCAACTAACTATGTAAAGTCATTACTCTCTAAACTTAAACCTTGCTCTCCATCTGTTGACAAGCTACCCTCTTACTTCCTGCAGATTGCTTCTGAACCTCTTGCCTATCCTGTATCCATCTTAATCAACCGATCCATTTCTGAATCCTATGTCCCCACTGTATGGAAGAATCTACCCATTCACAAAGGGGGCAACTCCTCAGACATATCCAACTTCAGACCAATTGCCATACTCTCTCCACTCTCAAAAATCCTAGAGAAATGCATTCACAAGCAGGTAATGCATTACTTTCACCAGGATAACCTTCTCACACCAACACAGCATGGTTTCCGTCCCAAGCATAGTACAATTACTGCACTCATATCATTCATCAGCATAGTCTGCCTAGCTCGTGATAACAATAAACTTGTCTCATGCCTATTCCTTGACCTTTCTAAAGCCTTTGGCACTGTCTCTCACCCACTCCTTCTAGATAAACTCACTAACTTACATTTCTCTCCCCCTACTATCTCCTGGTTCTCCAGCTATCTCTCTACCTTCCAGCAATCAGTTAAATGGCTCTCTGCACTATCCCCCCCCCCACTGTACAAATGGGAGTCCCCCAAGGGTCCATACTTGGACCACTACTCTTTAATGTTTTCACCAACTTGCTCTACTCCTCTTGTCCCCAGTCATCTCTTAAGCAATACGCTGATGACTCAACTGTTATAACCATTGCTGACAACCCAACTGACCTCCACTCAACTACCCAGGCATCCTTCCACATCATTGAGACTTGGCTTAGTGATAAACTAATACTTAATCCAAAAAAAAAACTAAGCTCCTACTCTTCCTCCCTAAAAACATCATCACACTCAAAAATACATTTACCATCTTATCCTGCAACAACACTATCATCTCAGCTGAATCTAGTACTAAATTGCTAGGTGTTACAATAGATGATAAGTTTAAGATTGATCTCCATATTACTAACTCGGTAAAAAGAACTCATCAGAAACTTAGACACCTTTTCCGTAGCAAGAAATAAGGACTTAACACTGCCCGAATAACTCTCTCCCAGGCTTTATTACTCCCAACACTCCTGTACAGCTGCCACATATTCATAAACCTAAATTCTACACTTATTTCCAAGCTTGAAACTACCTATAATAAGATCGCCAGATTTGCAGCTAACCAAACCTACAAGTCACACCGCTGCTTAGCACTACAACAACAAGACCGGCTAGAATTCCCTCAGCTGCTCCAACTATACAACTACAAATCATCCACTCTATCCTCTATCTACCCTCCTTCTGCCCCAGCCTGTCCACTATCATATCCAAATATTCCCCTGCTAGGACTCTGCACAGCTCAAATCAGAAATTATTAGACATCTACAAACCCAAAACCAAAGTAGCTGCCTTCTCTATAACTATAACCCAGCTACATCCTGGAACCAACTCCCCTTGGAAATAAAATCCCCCCAGCATAGCAAACGTTTCAAATTAGCCACAAGGAAATACCTAAAAGCAAAGTGGTCTTGCCACTGTAGCCAACCACCCTGAAACCACCATCCTTTCACCTATTTCACCACCTCACTCTTAATGTATCTCTTAACACTATTCCCCTGCCTCTTCTGCCTCTTCCCTTCCTCTATCTCCAACCACTCTTAAGTCTTACAGTCTCAAAACAACCTACCTGTCTAGTCTGTCTCCTATACTCTACCTCCCCTACATCTCCTACTAGCCATTCTTACTTTCCTTTCTTATTTCCAAACTCCTACAAAACTAGATCCTACCCACTTTAAATAAGCATCTGCCTAACTGTTCACTCATTTTGCTCTAAGCAGCTTAAATAATATTGCAACTAGTCACATTTTCTTCTGCTAATTGTTTAAAACCTTGTTTGTAACAACTCACATACTCGTCTGCCAATTGTTAATACTCTGTATAATTGAATTGCTTGAGGAGCTTTTTTTCTCTCTAGGTCTCTGCTTGTAAGATCCTATAGCTGATTGTTACTAAAATTTAATAAATGTTCTAGTCCTGAGGAGCTTTTCTCCCTGGGTCTCTGCTGAAAATGAGCCAAATCTCAGCCTGACTAACCCAATTAACAAATGTAAAATAAATAAATAAGGATGTTTGCTTTTGGTTTGCTACCACTAGTTTTGACAGAGGTCAGGTTACCTGATACAGGTATCAAGGCTGGTCTCAGGATTGATGCCACAGTCCTCACTGCAGATGCATCCCTCATTGCTTCATCTGGGCATCATTTCTGACGTATGACTGAGCCTCCCACCACTTCATGTCCTCATGACAGGAGGCCTGATGGTCTTCAGCAGAAACACAGGATAATTTCCAAGAGACTACAGCAAGAGTTTGTGCAAGCAGAAACATACAAACTCTCCCCATGGGACAGTTCAAAGCCCATAATAAATCTAAGTTTAGAGGGATCTTACAAATGATTGAGGCAGAAAGGGCTGGCCAGTTACTCCTGCATTTTTTTGATAAGATTTTGCAGGAGGTGTTCAGGGCATCCCTCTCACCTTCTTACATGGAATTCTTGCCAATTCAGAGATGGCTCTGGCCGCATAAAGAACTCTGATTTCATGCACCCATGACTAAGAAGATGGAAAAGATCCTTTGAACTGCTAAAGTTCAGAAAGTTCACAGCATTGGACCATTTCAGGTAGCTGGTCTGTGCATTCCCCTGATTTGCACTAAAGACTGTCTGATATCAGGTACACATGTTGAGATTACAGTTTATTGCTCCAAACAGTGTGTGTCAGGCAGTAGCAAAGATGTTAGATACACTGCTTAAGAAGAGACTCTGCTCAAGCATCTGCATAGTCCAGCCAAAGTAATTTCACCATGAGCCTTGCTGACAGTGCAGCAGATGGTGCAACAAAGGCAGCAGATGTCAGAGACTTATGCTGTTACGCCTGGACTTTCCCCTCACAACCTCCGCAGAGAACTTAAAGAAGACTTTCCTTCGTGCCTTTTCAATAGATCCAACTTATTTAGAAAAGCTGGAGTAAAATAAGGGAAGGAACCCTCCCACCTGTCAACACCAACATAATGGCTTCCCTTCACCTCTTTTCCAGGACACCTAAGGGTCCATGTCAGATGCGATTCAGTAAATGGCCAGCAATGACAAAATCAGCAGCTAGGAAAGAGAGAGCATGGACTTCATGATAGGTTTCATGATAGTTTTATCAAGGATTCCACAGTCCCTACTCTGGGGGTGTACAGCAGGAAGCTCCTCAAGGCCTTATCTGACTGCTGTCCTTTGAAGGCAGTCAGCATCTGTCTGCTAGCTTCTGAAACCACCACATGTGATAGATGGAAATTGGACAAAATATCCAGAGATTGTGTCCCATTTTCTCCAAACC
Organism: Protopterus annectens; assembly: GCF_019279795.1. Taxonomy (NCBI): domain Eukaryota; kingdom Metazoa; phylum Chordata; order Ceratodontiformes; family Protopteridae; genus Protopterus; species Protopterus annectens. The sequence continues at coordinate 653,006,684 of NC_056750.1, forward strand.
CTTAACTCCAAATTTCCTCTTTCTGACCTCCTTTCCTGTCAGAAGATGGAGGCTGTAGACAGGTTGTCTAACATCTTCATAAAAAAGAGCCATTTAGGAGGTCCAGTTATAGCACATAAGGTCTACATGTTACTCTGGATTTTATAGCGCTAAAGAAGGCCAGGGACCTCAGACACATTTTAAACTTGAACATCTTCAGTTAATTTACACCAAAGCAAAAGTTCCACATGTTCATGATGTAGTTAGTTCTTCCTTGCATTTCAAGAGGAGATTGTATATGCTGTATGGATGTTCAGCATGGCTGTTTCTATGTAAAGATCTTCATGGAGTTAGGGAAGTTCCTACATTTCTGTAAAGGAGCCCCAGGTATTATCAGTTGTGAGCTCTTCCTTTTAAGCTGTCCTCTGCCCCATAATATTCAGGAAACACATAGCTGCTTTTGGATTGAACTAGAGGGTGAAATAAGTCAAGGGTTTTCCATACATAGATGACTGAGAGACACCACTGACCTTAGGGAAGCTGAGTTCCACCAAAAATGCTGTTGTCCTGAAGTTCCAGTCCTTGGAGGTCACAATATAATCCTTGCTAAGCCTGGGATGTAGTCCATGCAGAAAATATTCGTATGTTATGTGTTGGAAATATTTCTTTTCAGTGTCAGTCTTCCCTGAGAGTGTGTTCCTCCCATTATACAGATTGTGTACAAGATTCATTTTTCCAGGGGCTATCCAAGATGGCTACACACTGAACAACTGCTTAATTTCAGCCTTCCCAGTGTGAAAAAAGAAACTGAGATATGAGGGCAAGTAATTCTGCCAGTTTTAGTAAAATTCTAGCACTGGCTAGTAAGTACACTGCCTGGATGCCAGCAAGTAAGAAACTTTAACCTGAAAGAAAATCAACTAGAAAAGGTGAATAAAAGAATGACTGGGAAAAATCCTGCAGCTGTTGCATAAAATGCAGTTCAATCTCCAGCTTTGGTAGAAGAGATGGTTTCCAGTGTTTTACAGGAAAAAATAAATCAAATATGCATAGAGATGACTAAAAACAAATGAAACGCTGAAGGAGTATATCAGCTCAGATAACAAAAGGATTGAAAAAATGAGGAAGAAGCTTTAAATAGCTATTCGGATTAACTGATAAAACTGGGAAAATCATAGGCTAAAATAAAGAACAGGCTTGTTGAGTATGAGACTGCTCAAGAACACCAGTTTCAAAACATGGTATATAGATGACGGAGCAGAGAAACCCTGAGATTTTCTGCTGTACCAGAGAAAATGGAAGGAACAGGAAGCATTAGTTGTAAGAAAGCACAGATAAGCAGCTGGACTGGTATTCCACAGTAGGATTAGTTAATTGAAAGGGCACATTGTGTGTCTGCACAAACCTTGCCATGAAAAGGTAGCCAAAAACTTTATGAGAAGAAAGAGTTCATCCTGATAAAACTGTGGCAGAAGGATAAGGTTTTAAATATTGAAAACAGAGTGTTTGTTGAAAATGATCATCGGGCAGAAGAGAAGCAGGTTTATCCCAGCAATCGGGGAATGTTAAGAGGCAGGTGGGTGATTCAAGCTGCTATATCCAGCAGTCTTCAATTTTTTTCCCCCCTGGAGGATCAAACTCCTTAGCAGAACAGGCTAAGGAGGAAATAAAAGAAGTTTGTCCAACAAAAACTGAGCAATCAATCATAAGGGACTCTACTTCTCAATCTTCTGATAAAGCACATACAAAGACTTGCCAGTGAAACCTTTTCCCATGTTCCTAAGGAAAATGCTTGAGAGACAGAAAAAAGCACAGGAGTTGACTAGAATCATCGGGAGTACCTTGGACGTTAACCAGAGTCTGGGACTGGGAGGTGGTGATGAACAGGAAAAGGTCCAGCAACACTGAAATTAGTAAATAAATTTGATATTATAAAGCATCAGTCAGACTTGTGAAATATGGCTTTACAAGAAAAAGTGTCAGAGAAAGATTGGACGTCTCTTGACTTTTTTAAACTTGTAAGGGACTGAAAGCATATGTCCCATTTCATGTCATTAATGTTTGTAAGGGCACTAAAAGGGGAAAAAGTAACTGTAGGTAAAACAAATGTTAACATTATTTGTACAAACCATTTCATGATATAAATTACATGTTGTGTAGTAAAGCATTTTCAGTGAATGAGATCTGTGATAACGATATTGAAGTAAACAATTACTTTTTATTTTTTAGTTTTAAGAAATGTAGAAGTTATATAAAAGAGAAGAAATGCTTCACAAAAGCACAATTAAGTTAATATGCTGCAATATTGGGCTGGTGGGGATGGTGTGTAAAAGTGCACTGATTATACTATGTGTAGAGGCGAGATGTTTTCTTTTACTTTCTGCATAGGTGAATGTCTAGATTAATGGTCTTTGCTTGATCTAATAAGTTCTTTTTATGGATAAGGATGTGGGCTTTTTAAAAAGAAGAGAACACTGAATGTACCAAGTTCTGCTTTCCCAAATAAATGTTCAGAGTGAGTTGAGAAGTTTGCAGATGACTGCAGCTATGCATCCTGTTGTGTCCATGGAGTCAAGCTGACTACAGAGCAATGAATCTCAAGAGATCAGGGCAATGTTTGCTGTGAGGGAGTCATGAAATTAAAAGGCACAAGAACAAGAGGCTTAGTAAAAAAAAAAAATAGTCTAAAATTATTGGAAGTGAATAAGAGCAGCTTTCCTGGTGCCTAAATACTTCAGTGATTTACTATCACAGTGTATAATTTAGCTTTATTTAAAGATAGCCAGTGCGCATTTTCTTAAGGCTAAAAGTTAATGGCTTCTTAAAGCATACAAGCTGTTTTTCATATCTGGGAGGGAAATGAAGATAAGACTAGAACAAACAGCAATTAGTGTAACTAGGAACATCGGCTGTAAAATGCTCCTTAGCACGGATAACCTTAATTTTAGGTTAGGTAATGCCTGTTAGTAAAGTTGTTGATTTGGGACAATTGTTTCTATTAGGAGGGTTAAATTTCATTATTTGAAGATGTACATAGTTTTTGCATTTGTTTTGAGTTAAGTTTTGATGGTTTTCATTAAAATAAAGTCTTATAAAATGTGACATGGACTAAAATGGAGATGTAATGAAATAACTGTGTATAAATATCAACCTGTCGAACATTAGTGGATGCATGTAGCACAAAACCTAGAAGTAAACATTTAAAAAAGCTGTCGTATATGTGGGAATAATAACATCTTACCATAATAGCTGCATTATCTATATTTTGGAATGTGAATTTCTTCACAAGCAAAGACAAAAGGGTAATAGCATTGAATTAAGAAACGTAGAGTGCAAATATGTGGGCTAAGGAAAGATGTGAGCATGCAAATTTGATAAGTATTTCAGGATGGGTTTTTAGTAGAATGTCAGGGTCAAATGTAACTGTAACTTGTTTGCCATTGTGTAAGCTTTAAGATAAAATATTTGTATGCTTTGTATGTAGCATGGCTTTGGAATGAAGGCACATAGAAACAAGCAATATTTGATGCCTAGAGGCATCAACAGGGTGAAACTGCTGAAACACCTAGAGATGTCACTTGGCTGTAATGAGTTAATTGGCTGTAATCTTAGGTTGTTCAGGTGGGGTATGTGTTACAAAAGTACACAGATCATAATTTATGTATAGCTGATGCATTTTTCTCTTAAATTTTGCATAAGTGAATGTGTGGGTTTTTAAGTTGAAATAAGAGAACACCAAGTATATAATGAAAAGTTTTACTTTAACAAAAAAAAATTCAGCTTGTCTTTAGAAGTCTGCAGTTGAGAGCTGCATTTTCTTTTCTAGTACATTTACATGGATACATGCTGATTATAGAGCAATGAAAGAAAATCAAAGCACTGGTTTCTTTAAAGCTCAAAAGTTAATGGTTTTTGAAAGCATGCAGGTTATTCACATCTAGGAGGGAAATAAAGATAAAAGAACAGACACCAGTTATAGTAAGTAGAAGCAATAACGTGTACCTTAGCATGGAAGCCTTCAACTTTAGATTAAGGCTTTGGTTTGCATCTGTCTGGGGCAATTATTCCTTTTGGGAGAGTTAAACTTCATTATTTGAAGATGTACATAGTTATGTTTGTGTGTTAAGATAACCGGTTATGGAGGTGTTTTTCATTGTTTCCAGTAAAACAAAATCTTATAAAATGTGACATAGGTTCCAATATTAAGAAAAAAAATGTAAAGGATCAACATTCCAAACATTAGTGAGTGCATGTATCACAAAAACTGGAAACAGACATTTAAAAAAAGCTGTCTCATATAGGTGAAACAATGACTTATAATGGTGACACTTTCCATATGATCTTAAAATGTGAATAATCTCATAAGTGTAGACAAAATGGAAAGGATATTCAATTATAATAAAAATGCAGAGTGCAATTAGCAATACTACAGAAGACACATTTGGAAATAACTGATCATGTGGCTTTGATAGAGAGGATTTCAAGATGGATATTCAGTAGAATATCAGGTACAAAAGAAAAGAAGAGTACTTATATTAATTGCTTGAGGAGCCTCAGCAGTAATAGAAGAGATGAAAAAGTATGTCAGATTTGTGGTAATAAAAGGCTGTTGGCAGCAGATGAGGATTGTGCTGGCATGTTTTGTATCCCACCTAAAACTGCTACTATGGAGCTTAATGAATGTTTACAGCAGGGATTATTACTTATAGGTGGGGACTGGAATTTGATTTTCAACAATGAAGATGTATCAGGGGACCTAGAATGGAAAATATAATAAAAGATATATTTTCACAAATTTCTTCATAAATCTTTGGTACAGAACACATGAATTCAATAGTAGGAACTTTGAGAGCATTTACATATTATTCCCCAAAGTACAATAACTGGGCGAAACTAGACAGAAATTATATTTCACAGGAACATGTGCATTTAATTTAGAACTTTGATACACAGCCAATAATTACAAAGATAAAATGCAAAATAATGAAATAACAATGAGATAACTGGCACTTCTCCATTTACCTGTTAAAACAAGCAGAATTCAAGGAATTGATAGTAGAGGTTATATGGGAGTTATTAGGAATGATAGAAAGTACTCCAGAAGTAGTAGCTAGTGAGTGGGATAAAATTAGAGTTTAAAGGCAGGGTAGAAATAAAAGAAAGCTTGGCAAGCTGTACAATGCCAAATCATGAATCCTACATGGTAGGGGCTACTTTATAAAATGCTATCTCAGTGGCGGGTGCTGTAAGGTAGCAACCCTGAAGCTGTTACAGAGGCAGAAGGAACTGATGGAAATGTTTAAAAAGTAGTAAGAAGGGTAGAAATTATGGCAGAGGAGTTGAAAATCATGAAGGAAAGCAGCTGTTTGATTGAAAGGTAGAATATTAGTTTTGTAAGAAGCCAGTGGTGGGCTTTGTGGCCTGAGAGGTTTATGAAGTAGCATGCAATTTAGTGTTCTCTTCAGTTTATTGGTAGTAGAGGAGTGGCTTAAGCCAGTGACAGGAAGATTACTCTAAATTGGAGTTAGCGGGAGACAGAGAAGAATATCACAGTTGTTGAAAAGTGCAGTATGCATACAGTGGTGTGACTAGTGCTTCTGTATTGTATAAAAAAACTGTATATTGAAGGCAAAGCAGCTAAGGAGATGATGTGTTCAAAACAGATAATAGAATGCACATTGTGAGACATTTGAAGAGGGGTAAGCCAAGTTATCAAAATCTTGAATGAGGAGTTGCTGGCCAGTCTTTGGAAGTGCCAGTGAGCACTGTTTTAGGGAAACCCCGACCCCCCCCCCCCCCACACACACACGTGCATCTTAAACAGACCAACTCTGAGGTCTCAACACTGAAGAAAATGCAGCCTCAGAGAACAACACGAGTAGTTTTTGGTCATCTTTATTTGACCAGACTGCTTTAAGTATATAGTCATTCATCAACCTGACATGACGCTGGTCTGTGACTACCCCTAGGGTATGATTATCAAAATTTGTCCTGTTTTGGAGATCCATCACAGGGAACCTTCTAGATGCAGTCAACTTTGTACTTGTTCTGGAGCTACTAAGCCCTTTGTAAGAAAATGGGGTTGGTAGCAGATCACTTTGCATCATTGGATTTGTTAGAACAAGCCCCAACTCTTTTTTGTGTGTGTGTCATAATAGTTATCTCATGGAAGGAAGTTGCCTGGAGTTTGACTCCTTGCTGTTCATCTCGGCTGAGGCAAATGAGTTTTGTCCATTTCTAGACTATAGCATCTTCCTCCACGATGTTGGGTTCTGAATGGTTACCCTTCCAGAGGGCTATGCCCTGGTCCTGCAGTTGTCCTGAATGGTATACTTGGACATAGTGAATGCTTTTTGGCACATTGGCATCTGACATATAAACAAAAGAAACTACTCTACTTTGCTGTAGGTGTTGTCATTCACAGTACAGATTGTTGCCATTTGAGGTTTATTTACTGCTCACAGTTTTGTTCAAGGTGTTAGCGGTGGTGGCTGAACTCTTGTAAGAAAACATTCTTGTATGCCTGTAGGTGACTACCTCCTGGTAACCCTATCCAGAGATTTAATGGAGAAGCATTCCAGTCTTTGGAGATCTTGTGGATGTAGTCCCTAATGATTACCACAAGTTGGAAGAAGTCGTTCCTAACACCCAGCTCAGGTGGCATACTTCATCATGGCAGAATCGGGCACTCCTCAGTATTGGTGGTTCATAACTCCCCTCCCAAAGAAAGACCAAAAGGTCATAACATTCACCTTTTGGTTGTGGGCACCATGTAGAATCCTGGCATGTACTCTGCTCTGCATTCTGAGCAACTGTAATCTTCACAGTGTTGTATGTTTGAGGATGCAGTTGTTGCCCTGAACTGTGAGGTGTTAGTGGTCCCTGACCATTCATCACTAGACTAATGAGCGGTCTTAAGTCTTTTGTTGGATCATCCATTGCTGCAGCCGAGCTAATGTCAAATGTTGCTGTTGGGCACTCGCTGCTGATTGGGGGCCATCCCAATATCCCACATATAGTAATTGTGGTGTCCCCTTGGCTCCACATTTGTCATTTGAAGATCAGAGCACTGCAGCTGGCCCTAAAGGCCTTTGACAAAAAGGCGCTTCCTGATCCTGTCCTCATACCAGCAGAAGGGCAGTCCATTGTATGGTATTTATTTATTTTGTTTTATTTTACATTTGATGACCGGGAAAGTCCTACTTGGACACAGGTCCATTTTCAACGGAGGCCCGGGGAGAAAAGCTCCACTTAAAACAACGCTAACAAATACATTTTATAAAATACAACACCGTCTTCTTAATGCATGCAAATATATAAGAACAGATCTAGGACTATTGAACAAAAGTTCAATAGTCCGAATCCACAATAACCGAATGCACTTTAACAAAAGCGCTTTCACCAAAAAAGAGCTTTCGTTAAAGTCCGTTTGAAAAAAAACCCAATAAATCTTCTTTTATGCATGGGTGCAAGCCCCCCTGCACCTGCCATGTGGGGGGCTGTGCCCCCCACAACCCCCCTACTTTTATATTCTCACTCCGAGGTTGCACTACAGTGGGGAAAAGGGAATTCTCCCTTTACTGCACAGTAGTGCGACCGGCACAACCAGCATACATAACCGAAAGTCCTGCCTCAGTGAACAGCACTTTCGGTTATGTATGTTCAGTGATTTCTGCTTCGGCAGAAAGTGCCGTCAGGGATCTGTACGGATCCCATAAAAACATATATAACATTTCTTCACAGACATATGTAAAAATACATCACTGTATTCTTAAGGCATACAAACAGTATATAGGAACATATTTAACATTTCTTCACAAACATATGTCAGTACCATCGGAATAAAGCATTGTTAGTTAAGAGTAAGTATTCAGAGGTTAGGCACTACTAGGTGATCTTTGGCAGAATCCTTGCATCACTATCTAAACAGGCAAGGAGAGACAGGGTCCTGTGATCAGTACAGGGAACCACTGATGTGTAGAAGTGAGCCATAGGTTCACATTCCTGCAGAAGTGAACAAACTAGTGGGCATCCTTGGGTTTCAGATTCAGAGGCTGTGCTTGAGCATAGTCTAAAAGAAGTGGAATACATAGGAAAATGCATTCCTTCCCCTCTTCAGCTGTATGCAGTAGGGTGGGGGGGGGTGCAAGAGATGGTGGTGGGCATGATGTATTTTCCCATGGCTTTGGTGGTTCCTGTATACCTTGCTTTTTCCTCTGATTCCACATCTCATCACAAAACTAAAGGAATAAAGATCAAAACTCATAATTTTTCCTTAGTAGCTGCAAAGGGTATGACTGTGGACTCCAAGGTCCCTAAAAGTACAGGAAATTTTCTTTGGCCTTCTTAACAACACTCCTTATAGCTGGAGCATCAGTTATTTCACCTCAGGGGTATGGCTTTTGATGTAGATCACATTATTATAACATATTTTTCAGTAGAGATGCCTAATGTGATTGAGTTTGCCCGAAAGCCATGTGGTTATTGATGTTAGCCTCTAAGTGGTGATGTTTCTCAGTGTGGGTGGAATGGTACACCTCAGTCATTTAGTCTGCAGAGGATAATGACATGCCTCAAGTACCTATGTATGATCTTAGCATCTCTTATTCCTAAAGACTTGGTGCATGTCGGTTATTTCTGCATATCATGACCTCATGGAGGGAAGAATTGTGGCTCAGCACTTGGCTGGTCAGGTAGGTTTCAAGGGAGTGCTGAATCACTGTTCCTTGTTTAGGATTACTGCCATCCCTGGTAGGACTTGAGCTTTGGGGTAGGCAGGCTTTTCTATCCACTCATTCAGCTTTTTAGCTTTGCATCACTGAAGTTTTATAGAAAATATCATTCCTGCTTGCCATGTTCTCTGTTTACCACATTTTGGAGTTTCAGGCCCATTTATTTAGAAGAACTTATCTGGTCTCTCCCAATGAATGTACCCACACTTAACATTCAAAGGTGGTTTCACTAAGCAAGCTCATTTGTAACCTAGTTGTGTTTATGATGATATAAACCAGAGGATGGATGAACTACACCTCTTGGAAATGAACCATTAACTCAAGAGCCACTTAAGGAGTGTGCACTAGTTTAGAAAGACTAACCAGTTATTTGTTCATATAGATAAGCAAAAGGTGGTTAATCAGGAACTTTATGAGCAGGGCTATTATAATGCTATCATTTAGCTCAGCCATCTACCCACTGGCTAGTGTTGCAGTTAATTCTGCACAACCAGAGAAGGAAACTGCTTCTTTTGGTTGTTCAAGGTTTTGTCTTTTGGAGACACTTGTGCTTCTGCCAGTTGGTCATCACTTAACCTTTAGAGATACTGTTGCAGCAGTGAGTTTGAGTCACTGTCCAACTGAGAAGTGTTTGCTGAAGTCTGCACTCTGAGCTGTAGCCCAGGGTTGGCTTCTTTCACTTGGCATTGCTGGTAAGGTTTTAGCTCAACATGGACTAATTAGGGTTCTTGTAGTTGGATACAAGATATCTTATAACAGATGCGTTTGTACTGTAGGCATTAGTGTTAAATAGTACTCAGTTCTTTTGCTCAAGTAACTTGCAAGACATTTAGATGTTTGTGGTCTTAGGCCGTACAATTATTTTAATAACTTGGCAATATTTACTGAGCCAAAAATCCCTGCTGGGTCTGAAGGATACGATCATTTTCAGTTCTCTTTCATTTTGTACCCTGAAGATGATGGTGATTGATGTCAGGAATTCTCACAGTTCTGTGTCCCTTTCTCTGAAGCATCATTATTTGCTTTCACTTGCATTGCTATAACCTTTTCTAAAATTTTAGCTAATAGTAAAATAGCAATGGATCTGAAAAATATCTGTTTTGTCACCTTTTCTTCAGGTAGGGAGGAGCTTGCATTTGCCAAGCAAATCTTTTCCAAGTAGATTGCTAACTGCGTTGTAGTTTACTGTCAAACAGCTCACCATCCATTGGAATGTAATGTCAAAAACTACCACACCCTGGTGTGATTGCTTCAGGGCCTTGCTTATATTTCCACTGAAGACTTTTGTGCGCAGGACACCTGGTCCTTGGTTCTCAACTTCACCAAGCATTATTGCTTGGACTGCGACGTCAGCTGTCCTTTTTCTGCCACTTTGGTGGCTAATGATTTGGTCTTTTAACTTTCATCTGTTTACTCATTTCTGAACTCCAGGAGGATTTGGGCACTTTTTGAGGTTCTTCCCAACAGTTTGTCCTTTCAGGAGGACTCCGGATGTCACTTCATAGGTTGGTACTAGGCTATTAGCCCTAGGGCCTATACATGCCTAGCCATAACAATTCCCTGGCTATTTCTTCCCACACTATTTACTTCCCTGGACCCCTGTCTAGCAGGGCGACTGATGTGATCCCTGGGGTGAATTGACGTGATCCCTGGGGTGCACTCACATTGGTTATTCTTCAAAGAACTTGTCTTTACTAGATGCTTCCTGCTATTCCCATATGACGTTTGGGCTCAATTGCTAGTACCAATTTATCTGTAAGTTCTACTACTGTATATCTGTGTCTTTGTATTTCACTGCTTTTATTCTTCTGATGTTAGATTGTGCTCATTAAATTGATTGGACAAACTGTCAGGCAAAGGGGCCAGTTTGCCCAATATATGATATTAAAGCATGTGCTAGTATGAGGTTCACTTTGACGGTGGGGAATAAAAACAGGCAAGCTATTGATTGCATAAGAGGAAATCCTAAGCCTTCTTTCTGAAGGACCTGCCTTACTGTTCAAATGATATGGTCAGTCCAAATCCACATCTGCTAAGCATAGTATCTTGTCATTTAGCACGCACAAAATGTCCTACCTAAATAAATCTCTGTATTTGTGTAAATAGATATTAGAAACCTCTTTCCAATGCATTGTTCTTTGCTCCTGGGACTGCTAACTGAAAAACTCAAAAGCTTATGTGTTAGTGCTACTCTATCTCTCGAGAAACCTGAAACACTCTTAGAGATGCATATTGAGAAACATTGGCAAGAATAATTATCCTTCCCCTTCAAGAGCTTTGCTGTCTTGCATTTCATCGGATGGTGCTTTTTCTGAGACAATTTTGATACTTGTTTGTTGCTAAAAAGAATCTAAATAATAACGTTGAATGTTGATGGATTTCATTGTGCTTGTTGGAAGTTTGACAGTTAACCTCAAGAGCAAGCTACTGCTCCATAAAGATGGGTGTATCCAAATAGTGGCACAGCAAGATGAAGACTGAATCCTTTTCCAGAACAGCAAGTATCTGTATGAACTGTACTGAGAAGCAAAGATGAAGCGTAATATGTTTCAGGAGAAAGAAGCAAACAAAAGTGTTTCTCCTTATTTCAGAATCATCTTTCTCCAGCAAATAATAGAGTTGCCTCATCCACACAGTCTTGATTTGAGGAGGTAAGCAGTAAATGCTAGATTAAGTAGGCCCACAGTTTGCTGTCATGGAAAATGTCTAATTCCCTGGTTCATCAGTTCTATACATTATTTATCAACAAAAGAATCAAAGACCCTTTCCTTATTGGTGAAGGACATAAAAGGCTCATAGTGATGCCATAGTTGCTGGTGTTACTTCCCTCATATATAAATAAATGTTCTTTTGCTCCTTTAAGAGTTATGGAGTCATGCCCATCACTACTGCTGATGCTTGATGAGTAGGACTGAAGTCAGAATTAGTCTCAGTAGCTTTGTCATTGGGGCAGTTGTTCATCCAGTCAAACCAATTATGCCTAGGTGTAAGAGGCAGTCCATTTTTTGAACTGCTCTAGATTCTCAACCTGTGTCCGGAGGTGAGTGTGAGGAACTAAAGACTTCCATGGCTGTTTTGATCCATAGACTGTATTCCTCAGAAATGAAGCAAGGTTCAACTAACATAAGGAATATATCAGGGTGCTCTGACAGGCATTCGTTGTTTTCATAAGAGAAGTGTAATGTATGTATTAAGCAGAAGCGCTGTTCTTGTGCTGGAATAAGAGATGATTAAATAAGTACCATACTTCAGGCCAACCCCACACCCCTTTTTATCATTTCTTAGAGTTTGGAATGCCTTCTCTTTTCTGAAAATCTTTTGAGGAGTTGCTCCAAAAGGAAAAGCTTTTTTTGGGATTGCAGATCCCAGTGATAAGAGAATTGTGAGGTAGAAATGACAGAATAATATCAACCTTACAAAATTTTTCTTAAGCTCTGTGACTGACGACCTCTTACATTCATCAAGTCTGCATGGAAATTCATTGATTAACTCCAGGTCAGGGTGCACTATGCAAGCCAAGACCATCACTATCGTAAAGGTCATTACTTTTACAGGCATGCATCCAGTAGTCAGTTTAACACTTGTGGTTGCTCAAGAGTACATGTGTATACCCCTCTGCTTCAGTGATCTGCCTCTTAGTAAGGAGCCTGTTTACCTGGATCCCTTACACTTTTTATCCCCAAGGCTTGCTGCTCAATAAACATGTAAAGGTAAGGCAGAGGAAAGAATAGCAAGCAAGTGCTCTTTTTGGCAAGAGACCAGACGAATGTATGAACTATATTAAATGGTTTGACTGCTCATAACAGTGATCATTTTTTTTTTCTTTTACTATTGTAAAAAGGATACTTGAACAGCAGATACATAAGACCACAGGGAGCTGTATAGTATTCCATAAAATTGCTTTCACTTAGAAAAGCAGTATATTGCTCTCTTGAGTGTGAACAAGGAAGGTGCATGCTTACATCAAAAGAACCATACCATAGTTCGGATTGCCCAGGTGTGGATTTGATGTAAAATACATTGTATATATGGGTCTAAGTCTAAATTGGTCTACGTCTAAATTTTGAAGTTTCAAACTTCAAATTTCTCATGGTCGAGACCGTAAGACCTAAGTTTTGAAACTTCAAACCTTTTAAATTGCGATTGCCATACAGGGCAGAACAGTATATTTACTGTTTTCCTTGCTGTAGTGTGATCTCGGAGTTGTTGTATTTAATTAGCAGGGGTGTGGGTAGGTGCAAGGTGGCTTGCCCCTGTGCAAAAACATTAAATTTCGAAGTTTCAAAACTTCAATCCTATAGCCTCAACCATAAGAAATTCGAAGTTTTGAAACTTAGAAATTTAGAAGTAGCCCATATATATATATATATATATATATATATATATATATATATATATATATATATATATATATATATATATATATATATATATAGCTTTGTCCTTGCACTAATCCCGACTAAACCCCCCCTCCCTCCTCCCCTTCTGCTCTTTCTCTCTCATCCCTGATCTGGATAAAAGTAATCCTCTACCACTATAAAACTGAACTGAATGTCAATAATGCGAGTTCTACCATCCTTAGGTTTAGTAATCATTAGTCTATTTAGTTTTGTTAACTTGTCACTTTTAGACAACTTAGTACTTTATTACATCTAGTGTATTTTAATGTTTACATTTACTACTAATTACTTAGTTGTACCAATTGTGCTCCTGTACTATATGTCATCATCACTATTACTGTATACATACCTTTGGCTTTATTGTATACCACTTATCATATACATTTTGTGGAGCTTTTCTTCCCGGGACTCGGCTGAAGAAGGACCTGTGTCAAGTCGGAGATATATATATATATATATATATATATATATATATATATATATATATATATGTGTGTGTGTGTGTGTGTGTGTGTGTGTGTGTGTGTGTGTGTGTGCGTGCACGTGTGAGAGAGAGAGAGAGAGAACAAACAAATTGAAATGCATTACTGTGATTAGAGTTTACAGTTGACCACAGTCGGACATCATTGAGATTTACTGTTTGGCATTTTGGTAGAAAGACTGTTGTGATAGTTTTATGACTTTTTTTGTGATGAAGTCAGATTCAAAGATGATATGTGAATGCATATCTATACATTTGGTTTCCTCAAGGCCATCTGTTTTGCTTAAAAAGTTAAAATCAATAATATTCGTACTGCAGCTTGTTTGATGCATGCCTAACACACTTGTATTGAGAAAATGAAAAGAATAACAATACCAAGCCTGCATTTACTGACGTAAATTCTCTGAATACATGTTATCTGAATGCATAGATCAAGAACATTTCTCTTTTTCTCGCCAGATAATTCAGCACCTGAAACAGTTATTGCACATTTTTAGCCAGGTTTTAGGAACAGACCAGTTAAAACAAGGTAAGACACTGAATGAGAAAAATCTGTTATGAATTGAGTAAGATAACACTGTGGTGTGTGCTGTATGATAAAAGGCTACAAGACCTTGTGATATTTTTCCGTGGGAGTAATGGTGTTAAGTGGTTTGCTGTTGAGTTCTTATTTTTCATTATTTATATTTTATTTATCCTTTTTGTTGACTGGGTTAGTCTCACTAGACTAGACCTGAGGTGGTATTTCTACTAGGGGAATTTTGGTCAGGGTATCAGGAACTTCCCCTATTACTCTTGATGGGTGCCATATGATTTTTTTAAATCCCCCTGAGCTGCCACCAACTCAGTCAGATGGGGCCTCAGTTTAACATCTCATTTGAAGGGTGTATAGTGTGCTAGCACAATATATGATGTAAAATAATTCATGAACAATGATGCTTCCCAAAGTGTTCTTCAATGGATTCTGTAGTTGATTATGTTCTTTGCACTATAAAACAGCACATCCCTACATGCATTTCTAGGGAAACTGCTAGAATAAGCCACAAAACTTCTTGCATATTATCTTTTAAAATAGTTTTTGTTAAGTATCCTTGTAGCTCTTTTACATGCTAAAATCAGTAGTGGTTGGCACAACTGAGCTGAACAATATTTATTTATTTATTTATTTTCTTTTGAACCAGCTAAGTGAATTTGCCCTTATCAGACCAGTTTTATTCGGTGTGTGTGTGTGTGTGTGTGTGTGTGTGTGTGTGTGTGATATATACATCTCCATCACCTCTAGCTTCCTCAACTGCTCTATCTTCACTGCCCAGATTTCTGTACCATACAGTAGTACTGGCTGTACAGCTCTTGTACACCTCATGTTTTAGCTTATTTGGCATTTTGCTGTCA